>NW_022196904.1:135248827-135261761 GCF_008632895.1 Mastomys coucha
AAAAAAAAAAAAAAAAAAAAAAAAAGAAAGAAAGAAAGAAAGAAAGAAAGAAAGAAAGAATGAACGAATGAAGGAGATGGTGGTGGTGGTGAAGCATATACCAAGCAGTCTCACATTTGATGTAATAGAAAGTAAAACATTTTTTGACGGAAAAAGGTTTTTCATTTGTTTCATAGATGAAAGTTCTTATTTTCATCTAGTTAATATATATATAGTTAGCTTAAGTGCAGTTTTCTTATTGAAGTTTAAATAGTTAAGTCATGAACTTACAGCTTCAAGTTGCATTTTTTAAGAGGCTTAATTTATTTATTGAATGTATGGGTACACTGTAGCTGTCTTTAGACACACTAGAAGAGGGCTTTGGATCCCATTACAGATGGTTGTGAGCCACCATGTGGGTGCTGGGAATTGAACTCAGGACCTCTGGCTGAGCCATCTTTTCAGCCACCCAAATTGCACTTTTTTAGAGGGGGGGTGGAGAGTTCTCAAACTCTGCAGGGTTTAGCAGGGATATTTACTGCCAGCCTGGAGTTTTGGATATTAATAGCCATTGAGGATACTATGAGAACACAGTGAGAGGAATCAAATTCAGGGTTGCTGAAAAATGGCTGTAGTAGGAGAGAGTAGAAAGGAGGAACACAGATAAGAGCCAAGCTAGGAGTGTCGATTGAGCTTACACAGTACCATGCCAGGACTACACCACGGATTTTAATTCTTTGCAGACACTTTTTCCACACGGTTTTAAATTTTATTTTATTTTTTTCTCTTTTAGAACTTTCAAAATGAATGAATTGAGCTATCATGGAAGAAAATATTTAAGGTCTATGGTGAAGGGTTTGTTATTGTCACAATAACAACCTTGCCAACATTCATAGTAAACTGTCATTTTCACATGAGGCTGAGAAAAACAGGAGTGTCGTTACCTTAGTAAACAATAAATCCCATTGCTTTAGTAAACCTCTGCACCAAAGGAATGCTTAAATCATAGGAGGATTCAAATTCTGTTTTTCTCCTTTTTTATCTCTACTACATATGTGGAAGTCCCCATCTTTCATGTATTTATCCAGACACAAATGAAGTGTCTCCCAGCCAGCTGTGTAAGTGCCATAAGTAGCCTTCGAGGGCCACACCTTCCTCGCTCCTTGAAGAATATTAGTTGAAGACTACTACACATAATGGCAGACTTAGTTATTTTTCAGGATTTTTTTGTTGTTTTGCATAATTGTAAGACTGATTTAATTTAGTATGTCCTTCTATTCCTTTTTTTTTTTTTTTTTTTTTTTTTTTTTTTTTTTTGCTTTAAGCGTTTTGAACTTCTTCTAAGAATCAGATACTAAGTGGAAATATTTCTTAAGCTCATTCTTTGATCCATAACTTTGGTCTAGAATAACTAACTGCTTCTTAGCCTTTCCATTTCTCATCCTGGCAGTTTGAGATTCTAATGTCTTTATTCCTATAGTCACAGTGAAATGACTGCTCTTTGGTGCAGTTCTAAGGGTATGAGAAAACCAAGAGGTAACACTGGGTTACCTAGGTTAACCTCTGACTGGGTTAAGGCCCACAGTTTGTGTCCCCCAAACATCTGTTTCTTCCAAATCCCCTTATTCTCTATTAGATGAGGTATAAGCAAACTTCCTAATTGTGTCTTTAGGTTCTTTTTAGGATTCTGTGAGTTTTATGGGCATATGTAAAAGTCCTGTGTTTAAAAAAGGGTAAGAATAGTTTCTTTTGAAAATATGAGCACAAGATGAGACAAGGTCCATGCTGTGCAATATTTGTAGGCAATTTTGAAACATGAACATACTGGGTTTTTAACATGGCAGCATAGTTTAGTGGCTCTACATAGCCTAGCTTCTATTTTAATGAAGAGGCTATTTTTATTAGTTGGATAGATAATGAAAACAAAGCTCATGTATAAAATTACTGTGAATTGAAATAGTTTAATAGAAAATTTGAAAAGTAAATAGTTGAGCCTTTCCACTTTGGATGGCGATGTATAATTATTAGAAGAGAGCTTAGACATCTAGAGCCAGATATCAATGTAGCTTGAATATTTTCTTTCTGATACTGGGAAGCGACATGAGCTCTACAACATCCTTTAGCAAAGAAGGAAGTTTAGCTGACTATAGATAGATAACTAGTTTATTTATCATGAATTGTGGAAGACACAAATGTCAGTGTTTATTGTCCGTGTGGTGTCAGCTATGTCAGTTGGCAGAAGGCTCAGAGGTGCCTCGTCTTCCCTGTGTCAGAGCCATGACTGCGTGAACAGGGACTGGCCTCACCACTGTGGACAGTCTGAGCATGAGTGTCTATAACACATCAAAGAGCTCCTTCCAGTACTGTCTGCAAAAAATAACAGAAGGCTAATATTACTGCTTGTTTGAAAACTAACTATAATATAATTAAAGGTATCAAGGCACAAAGCAGATATGTATCACCGATCCAAAGATTATAACTTAGAACATTGTCCCTTCTGAGTTCAGTAGAAAACACAATATCTTTGTATTTTCTCCTAACTACAGTTTAAACATTAAACCACAGTAAAAGTAGCTTATACATAATTAGTACAGAACTACTGGGTACTAAGAAATCAGTTGCCCATGAATATTTCTGTGAAGAATTCAGGTCATACTTTGTGCAGTGATTGGTGGAGAGCCAGGCCCTGGCATTGAGGTCTGGGAACTGCCATCTTTTCCTTGTTACATTAATGTCATTATGAGTTCAAGTTGTTTGGTCAACAAAGATCCCCTGTGCTTCAAGAACAGTGTAATTACATCTGTTTCTGAGGCAGCTGGAACCTCATTCTCAGAAGTGGGTACCCACTAGCATTTCTCAGCTAATGCTTTCCAGATGTAGTTGCCAAATCACTACCTATTGTCCTTCAATACCTGCTTTGGTGCCTTTTGGTAACTAAATAAACCACAGACTGACTGTCTAATTTTGGCGTATTCAAAGTGTTTTTGTCTTGCTGGTCGTAAATGTTTGGGATTTTAGCACAAAGCCAATGCAGATCTTGTCTCTGGAATGATGACTTGACCACAGCCCACCCCTCTCTGGGAAGGAATGTATTGGGGGAATGAAGGGTGTGGGGGGTAATGTACCACTTTAGCTGTGTGCATGTGTTCTCTGCTGCAGGCTTGTCCATGCGATCGTGCCTGGAGCACTCTGGTTTCCAGGTGACAGACACGATTCACGGTATAGTATGAGATCTCTGAAGTTGGAGCATTCTCTACAGCTTTCATTTCTTTATTTAGTTTTTGGATTCAAGAAATGCTTTTTAAAAAGAAAATTGTAATGCTTATTAAGTAGCAGCAGCTACAGTTTGTTCTGTGCTTAAAGAGATGCAGTGATTAAGATTTCAGAATGTTATATATTGAAATACCATCTTTTCCTTTTGCTTTTTTTTGTCCAAGGCAAACCAGAAACCCTATCTTCTGTTTCCTCAGTAGAAAATGACAAACAGTTAATAATTCTTCAAACTTCATGGCTTCAATTTGAGAATGCAGTTGAAGTACTCAGGTTCTTCCTTCAACTCCAGCACACCATGCACATATATCTATTGGGAGTGGGGTTAAAGCTGGACATAGACACTCTTCTTCACCCTCAGCACTGGGTGCCATTTCCTGTGTGAAGTTTAGCAGTGCTGACCCAACCTGGATGTAATGCCAGACCAGAGAGGTGAGACACTCTTGGGAAAAGTCACTTACAACTCTTGCAAATGCAAGAAGACTTAGATCAGTCACCATATTGACTGGAAAAGACCCGAACCCTGAGAATGTGATGAAAGGAACCTCCAGTCTCTGGCTTCCACTTACCAACATTGGCATATGTCCCCAAGGCCTCTTAGAGGCTCTGATCTGCCACCCATACTCATTAAGTCACCCATGTTAAAGATAACTCATGTCCAAGAAGGTGGACTAGATAATAATAATAGTAAGATATAGTCATAGAAATGACTTGTTTAGATTCCAAGAGGTAGTTATATAAGCTGCATTTTAAGCCATTTCATTGAGATCTTGTAACCTGTTCTGTAATATATTTTTACAGGGCTGGAAAATAACAAAAACAAAATTTTTGTCTTTTATTTTACCATTGAAACCAAGGAGGAGGAAGGCTATGAGCTATGATAATACTGAGAAGCACACGTGCTACCAAGTATTGAGAGCCAGCAGTGAGGCAGTGAGTAAAGGCAGTCCCTGACAAGCTTGATCTCCGAACCTGTGAGGGAAGAAGAGAACTGACTCCTGAAATTGTCTTCTGACTGCCACAGGGACATCACAGATTGTGAACATCTACATCCATACACATATATGTGCACATGCATAGCAATAACAAATAAAAAGTAAAAACATGTTAGCTGAGTCTCATGGCTTTGTGACAGCCCCAACTCTGGTTTGTTTAGGGTTTTTTTGCTTTTGTTTTTCCTAGCCTCGCCTGAGATGGAACAATAACATTAATTAGTAGCAGGGACTGTGCAGGATTATGGTTCCATGTTAGTATGTCTCTTGGCAGACATGATAGTTCAGGCCTTTAATCTCAGCATTCAGAAGGCAGGAGGCAGGAAGATCCCTAAGTTTCAGACCACCGAGGAACATACTGAGATCTTTGATCAAAAACATTAAAAACTAAGCAACAACAACAGAAAATGTGCCACCTAGAATTAGGTGTGGCTGGTGAGCTAGGGTGCTGGGCTGCACAGTCGGGGCTTCTGGCACTCAGTGAGAGAGAGGTAATTCCTTCTCTCCTGGGATTCTAGTAGACTAGAGACCGGAAGATGCTCAGGTTCTGCTTAGTCCTGCTTGGAGTGTTGGCTATTATTCCAGACTAAACAAACTGTTTAGTTAGGGTAGTCTTTCCTTCCCTCCTCTCCTCTCCTCCTTTCCCCGCCACTCCCCTCCCCTCCCCTCCTCCTCTCCTCCTCTATTCTCTTCTCTTCTCCTCTCCTCTTTCCTCTCTTCTCTTCTCTTCTTTTCCCCTTCCTTCCTTCTTTCCTTCCTTCCTTCCTTCCCTACTTTTCTTTGTTTTCTCTCTCTTTCTTTCTTTTTCTTCTTTTAGTGTTTTTCAAGACAGGGTTTCTCTATGCAGCTATCCTGGAACTCATTCTGTAGACCAGGCTGGCCTCAACCTCAGAGATCTGCCTGCTTCAGCCTTTCAAGTGCTAGGATTAAATTAAAGGCATGTTGGTTATTCTTTCTTAATCCTCCATAAGTCCCAGGCTATTTTAAAAGGCTATAGTTTATATTTTATAGAGATTTGTTTAAAAGAGGCGATAGGAGCTAGAGACATGGTTCATGGTCTAAGCTCACTTGGCTGCTCACAACTGCCTATAACTCCAGTTGTAAGGGATCTACTAGCACCTGACCCCTGTGAACACTTACACATGCATACACACACACACATACACAATTTTAAAAAGAAGATATTTGTCATTTCACAGTACCTTCTCTATGAATTTTACTAAGTCACTAATTTAGTTTTATCTACAAACTCTCCTGGCCCCAGACTTAGAGCAAAACAACATGCTATTCTGTTTGAACTCACAGAAGAGCTTAGTCAATGGAGTTTAGTCAAATCCATTTTTCTCATTAATTATTTGAGGAATCTTTTATTAAGAACTTGCCAAAATAAAATCTGTTAAGTCAATTTGTTCTGTGTGATGGTTTTGGTGAGCTTAGAGACAGAAACTTGTACTAGTTTGGAATAATAGGTAATTCAAAGTAGATACCCGTGTATGCTGGAATAATAGGCAATTCAAAGTAGATACCCGTGTATGCATGTGAGTGCTAGGGATTGAGCACCTGTGCTGCATGGGATGCTGCCATTGAACTCTATCCAGCTTTAAAGAAGGCTTTTCAACCTAAAGTTACACAGTAGCAAATTTAATCTAGTGTTCTCTGTCACCCTATGCTCCAACATTGTCTTTCTTGTTCCTGTCCCCTGTTGTGCATTTGGAGTCAGCTCACTGTGGAGCCCTGACTGACCTGAAACTCACTATGTAGACCAGTCTGGCACTGAGTCAGATCAGCCTGCGTGCTAGCATGAACTGCTGAAAACACATTTCCATTTTCTTATCAAGGCCCTGGGATAGAATCTCCTGAAGATCAAAACTGTAGCAGAAACATTTGCTACTTTCATAGTCTGATTCAAATTATAAAACCAAGCTAAGGACATTGGAAGAGAATTTGTGAAGCATGCTCAGCCCTGGGAGGGGAAAAAACAAACAAACAAAAACTTACTTAAGTTACAAAACCAAAGACATTGCTCCCTGGGAACATTCCTACTCTCCAGACTTCTTCATCACCTTCTCTTAATTTGTTTGTTCTTCAAAACAAAACAAAACAAAAACCAACCAACCAACAAAAAAAAAAAAAAGCAACCAAATCCATAAAGCCCTAAGTATGATTTGTGTCCAAAAAAAACAACATTTGAAGCTTGGTACCAAGTGTAGTGTTTGCTTTCAAGTAGCTTTAATTAGACAGACAAGTAAAAATGGAAGTCTTCTATTCTCTTATCTTAGCTGGCAGAATTTATATTTTAATAAATTCTTATTTTAAATTTAGGACTAGGTCAATAAAAAGAAAATCTTTACAGGGACAGGGACGACAGCTTAGTGGTTAAGTACATACAGAGGACCCAGAGCACCCACATGATGGCTCACAGTCGAGTATAACTCCATTTCAGGGAATCCAAGTTAGTTGGAGGAAAATGTAAAGTTGTACTCTGTGTTTAAACTGTGTTTTAATACCTGCCTTAAATAAAATTGTGTCACTAAAATAAGTTAGTACACATTCTAAAATCCTAATTTGCTTTCTGTCTGGACAGTCTTTGGGACTCTCACACAGATTAGGTGTCTGCTTGGTACACCTTAGGAGGTGTCTGCCTTTACATGAGCTCATGGCCTTCTATCTTCCTGCTTTGAGATTTCCTGTCCTTTCTTCTGAGTTCCAGCTCATTCTGTACTGAGGAAATAGAACATGGGACTACAGAAGTCCGTCTTGTCTTTGTGATGGTGCTCTTATGGTATAAACCATAAGTTCCACTTGGAACAGGATGGGGTGAGTGGGTGTGGGAAAGGAGCAATGGAATTTATGTCCACGTATTGTAACAATATGTTTAAAAGGAGCAGTTTTGGGACTAAGCTAGTTTATATTTTTAGGTAAAGTGACTTGTTTGGAGAGCACCATTAGACAGGGAAAGGACTTCTGTTAGCTAACAACCTGTTAACTGTTTCTCTAAGATACAGTTAGAGCAGTAACCGCATAGGAATAACCATAGTAATTTAGGGTTTTGAACAGGTCAAATCCCGTTAAACAAAGTTCATAGGATGTGAAAATTCTTCATTTGTCCTGACCTTCTACAGTGTATTAGTATGTAATTATCAGAACATAGAACTTATTTTGTTCATAACTTTCCTTGAAGAAAAAAAAAAAGCACATAGAGACATTTAGCCCCATTCAGTCTCTTGATTCACATGCAGCCATCTTGAGCATGGGCAACTAGTCAGCTCTGAGGTACTCAGTGACTCCTTGAGCATGTTTGCCATGTGCAGCACAGGGCAGTGCTTGCTGGCCTACATCAGCCACAGCAAAGAAGCATCAGGATTTTGTGTGTGTGTGCTTTGAGGGAGCACTAACAGTAAAAAACCTAGAGCCTGTCCTCATTAGGAACCCATAGATCTCTTGAGATAGACTGCTGTGTGAGTCCAAACAGTGGGGCTGGTTCCAGAGTGCTCTGGATATAAGAAGCAATAAAACTTTCTAATCCCGAGTCACTCTCTCCTCAGGTTGACACACTGTCAGCAAAGGGCAAGGGCTATTGGTATATTTTGGTTTTTGTACCTTTCATTGTAACGGGATTTAACCTGAAACATCTAGATTTTCATCAGAGAAATGCAGATTACACAGATGAAAATAGCACACCATGTTTGTACTGACTGCTCTGTTTCAGATGTACTCACCCGCATGTTATGTTTACTATTGCATATGTGTTAGCGCCAGTGTAAGGAGTCTTTTGCAGATAGCTTTATGAACATGGATGTTTATATTGTCTGCTTTTATAAAGAAGTAAGATAAATGTACTTTTTATACCAAACACATTAAGATACCTGTTGGAATGTTATTGGCATATGGTGGTGAGAGCGGTTGCTTTATCACAGGGGGTTTTGAATGCTGCTAGAGTAGCTGGTGTTGCTTAACGTGGCATTTTTTTTTCCTGTCCACACTTTCCACCCTTGGTACAGGTGTTTTTGATAAAGCTGTGGAATGGCAAGGTATGTTTTTTATGGGATGTTCAAGAATCTGTTAGCTTAAAATTCTTTTATGGAGGTTTCCTTTACAGGATACCTTTTGGGTTTGGCTCAAGTAAACCTGATGTAATTGTAAGATAACAGTTTTGAAAGCAGCTGACTGTACAATTTTGACAAAACTCTTATATTCTGATTTTGTTTTTTTCTCTTCCCATTATTACTAAGACAGTGTTTTGGTTTTAAAGCACTTGGGGTGGGGGGAGCTTTAAGAAATAGCCCAAGCTCTTAACCCCAGTCGATGATCCAGTCTGTTCTTATTGTTAGAAGCCTGGTTGCCAGTAATTTGCAATTTCATTAAGGAAACTGATGTAAAAGTAGCTCCTAATGGCAGTTATCAGCCAATCCTAGGACTTTGTTAAATGCACAGTCCTCTGTTTACATGGGGAACAATTGAGATTGAACTTCGACTGGTTGGAGCAAAGGGCTAATCTGGGCAAGTGGCAGGTGCATAGAGCTCACCCTAGCTTTATCACCTGCTTAGCACTGTCCTTTCTGTCCATGTTCTCTACTGCCTGCAGCCCTCCACAGGCATGTTGACATTCCTGTTTTGCAGGTTCGCTTGAGAGAACCACATAGCTAATTCAGGCAGAGATTTAGAAGGCCCGATTGGAAGAGAGCACTCTCTAGTGACTTTCCTCTAACAATGAATTGTGAAAGGTACTTGGGGACAGCCATGAGAGGCACAGCTATTTGGTCTCAGCAGTACATCCCTTTCCTTGTTAAAAGATGAAGCATTTGAAGGTTTTGGCACAAGTGCTGGAGACTGCTGGTGCCTGTAGACTACGCTGGTCACCTGGGGGGCCAAAAGCCCTTGTTAAATATCTGAGGTGTTTTGTGAACACCCATTCTGTGGTTGCAAAGTTAGTGTCTGCTCAGAGTGCTCCATCTCACCGGAAGTGTTTGCTTTTTCTCATTCATAGAGGTCCTGTAATAAAGAGGGATCCGAACAAGCTCAGAATGAAAATGAATTTCAAGTAAGTAATCGAGTCCCTTCTCATCTGCATGAGCTGTAAACTGGTGGTGTTCAGCATTACGGAATTGTGATTTGGCAGGCCTGGTTTCTGTACTTGATCTTTATCTTTTTCAAAAGAAGGTCCCTGGACCAGTTGGAGCCAGCTCACTAAGGCTGAGCTGCAAGAGGCTTCCTAATTGAATTCCTAGTTGAATTGTCTGTAGTGACAATTTCTAAGCAGTATTTGAGATGCTGAGAGATGCAGGCTTAGGTAATAATCTCCAATACTCTGCTGTAGAGGCACCTGTCTCCCCTGACAGTGTTTCGCCATCATTAGGAAGCAGATCATTGCCTGGTTGTCTCACTGGCATTCTTCCCCCTGGAAAGTGGCAGTGCTTGTCCTGGGTTTGGTAGCCAGGTTGGAAAGGCTTCTTCCCAGATTCTGAAATGGAACTAATAACACGGAAACACATGCATTCGAGGGAACTTGAGACTCCAGATGTAAAATGTGCAG
Organism: Mastomys coucha; assembly: GCF_008632895.1. NCBI lineage: Eukaryota > Metazoa > Chordata > Mammalia > Rodentia > Muridae > Mastomys > Mastomys coucha. Next base: position 135,258,602 of record NW_022196904.1, read on the forward strand.
TTGAATGTGGGTACCTTGTGGGCATTCTCTTGTGTGTTCAGACTTACAGGGAAGGGACACTTGTGTACAAAAGATGGTCAACGTGACATGGCCAACTGGCCACCCCTGGAAGGTTCTGGTCGGTGGGCTGGTGCTTCCTGCTTTCCCTGTCGGATTGCAGCTGCAGTCGCATCCCAGTAGCAGAGCCCCCTGTCCCAGAAGATCTCTGCTTTGCCTGCTGGCACCCACATTCTTTTTTTTTTTTTTTTTGGTTTTTTGAGACAGGGTTTCTCTGTATAGCCCTGGCTGTCCTGGAACTCACTCTGTAGACCAGGCTGGCCTCGAACTCAGAAATCCACCTGCCTCTGCCTCCCAAGTGCCGGGATTAAAGGCGTGCGCCACCACCGCCCGGCATGGCACCCACATTCTTGTTCATTCCTCCCTTGGGTTTTAGCTGCCATCCTCAAAGATAGACAGTCACAGCTGCCCCTCCCCTTCCTTCTTAGGACCGGCTTCACAGGATGGGACTTTCCCTGTGGTTTGGGGTAGGCATGTACACAGTTAGTTATAGAGGGTGGGAAAGCTGGTTTCCATTCCTCACTGAGTCCTTAGGGAGATGGTTGAGCAAATAAAGGTGCTTGTCGCCACCTGTTTTATCTCCAGACCCACATAGTGGAAGGAAAGAGCTCAAAATTTATCCTCTGACCTCTACATGTGCATGCATACACTTATAAACATGTGTATACATAAATGCAAAAATAATAATTGTCTTCCTCTTCTCACTATTGCTCCAGAGCCCACAGGTCATTCCTTCATGCCCTCTGTAGAGGACATTTTCTATCCAGCCATTCACAAGTGCTGCTGTCTCCTGCTTCTTCTATCTTGGATCCAAACATTTGACAATAGAAACCCCAGCCCACATGAAGGTCCTCTTGCCTTCATCCTGGTCTGTGGGCTGTCTGCTTCTTGCCCTCATTATGCCAAGATTCTGTAACAACATGTCCTTTCTGGGCTGGAGAGATGGCTCAGTGGTTAAGATCACCGACTGCCCTTCCAAGGGTCCTGAGTTCAAATCCCAGCAACCACATGGTGGCTCACAACCATCCAAAACAACATATCCCTTCTGACCTCTGTCATCATTCTGTGGTCAAGATACTCTGTTCTTAACAGAACCCCTCCTTAGCTTTTCCAATTATTCCTTCTGATGTCCTCTCCCATAAGTATGTCCTGACTGTCTCCAAAAGGTGGTAGGCACCCTCTTTGTCATGTGGGGCTCAAGCAGTTACTTTTGACTTTTTGGAGGTCTGTAGTGCAGACGTTGTTCCCTCCATATTCTCCATTGGCCGTCCTTCAAATGGACTGACTATGCCTCTGAGGCTTTCCCTCCATTCATTCTCAGTGCTTTCTTCCGAATGTCTCTTCTGTGCTTGCCTGGAACCCCTACCATGCTGAACCTAGCCACCTCCATGCTTGCCTTTATTGCACTGCACCCCACAGCCCAAGCTGATGAACTCTAGAGAATCTCACATTTGGGAGAGAGAGCTGGTGTTCCACCTCAGCAGTGCTTGCTGCCTGGCAGCCTGCTAAGCCTCACCCTCAGGTTTGCCTTGGGTTCTGAGGTCTGTCTCAGGTATCTCTTTTCTCTTCCAGCTTTCCTGTCCCCACCCTAGGCATGCAGTATGGAACTCGTTCTTTGGCTGCTCAATCCCGTCTTCTGACATCTTCTACTCCAGCCCCTGTTCTTTTGTGCCACCTTCCACTGGCAAACCCTAGGGAGGGAATCTCTGTCTTGCATTCAGCATGTCTACTCTTTCTTCTTTGGGTTTAGCTTCTCAGCTTATTGTCGTAATTCCCTACTCCTTCTTCAAGGAGCCAGATGTTCTTGCTGATGTATTTTCCACCTCAGTGTAATCTCTGCTACTTTTCCTTGATAAAATTTCTATTTTTATTTTTAAAATGAATTTCTTTATTATAGTCTTTCCTAAGTCTTTCTTAAGTTTTAGGGGTTTTGTTTGTTTTAAAGCCATGATTCATTCTTGGATCTCTGTACTTGGAGGCTGATGGAAAAAGATTGAGTTGGGGCTAGAGAGATGGCTCAGAGGATTAAGAGCACTGACTGCTCTTCCAAAGGTCCTGAGTTCAATTCCCACCAACTACATGGTGGCTCACAACCATCTGTAATAGGATCTGATGCCCTCTTTGGCTTGCAGGTGTGCATAAAGATAGAGCACTCATATATATAAAATAAATAAATAAATCTTTTTTTTTTAAAAAAAAAAAAAAGGAAAGATTGTGCTGAGTTTAAGGTCAACCTGGGCTATGTAGTAAAACCTTAACTAAAAAATCCTAACACTTCTTTCACCTTAGTTTGGTTGTATAGGGGATTAAATTCAGGACCTCTGAACCACCAGCACTTCAGAGGCAGGAAGACCATGAGTTCAAGGCCAAGACCCCCCCATTTCAATCAAACAAAAGATGATAGGTAGCATAGACCCATAGTCTCAGCTATTTGGAAGGCTGAAGCAAGAAACTCACTAGTTGGATTACAGAGAGAGTTCAAGGCCAGTCTGGGCAGTTTAGTCCGATCATACCTCAAAATAAAAAGTGAAAAACAGGAGGCTGGTAAAGTGGCTCAGAGATTCTAAAGAGTACCGGCTTCTCTACAGAGAACCTAAGTTTGATTCCCAGCACCCACATGGCAGCTCACAGCTGTAACTCCAGTTCCAGAGGATCTGACACTATGACACATTTTTCTGGCTACCTTGTACAGCAAAATTGCCGGCTTCTAACTTCACTTAATGCAGTATTACATATGCTTCTTTATGCTCCTTGCCTTCTGCCATCCAAGTCTTTCTCGCTTTCTAATATCTGCTGAAAATTCATATATGCAGCCTCTTACTGACACTGGCAATCTGGGATCATCACCCAAGACCCTTGCAGCATCTCTACCTGTTTCTTCTCTTATCATTAACTAACTAACTAGCTAACTAACTAGCTAGCTAGCTAACTAACTTGTGGATAGCAGTTTCTCTTCCTTCCTCTCCTCTCAGTCTCTCCTTCTCACATCACCTCCTCCATGTCCCCTCCCTTTTTCTTAGGAAAAAGGGAGGCCTCCCATGGATATCAACCCACCTTGCAGAAGCTACTTGTTTCTTTCTTTCTTTTTTTTTTTTTTTTTTTT
>NW_022196904.1:135261771-135342047 GCF_008632895.1 Mastomys coucha
CGAACTCAGAAATCCGCCTGCCTCTGCCTCCAAGTGCTGGGATTAAAGGCGTGTGCCACCACCGCCCAGCTGCTTGTTTCTTTCTTTTAAAATGGACTTGATACTTCATCTGCAAGTACACTTGCATACCAGAAGAGGTCATATAGATAGTTGTGAGCCACCTAGTGTTGCTGGGAATTGAACTTTGGACTCAAGAAGATTAGCCAGTGCCCTGAACTGCTGAGCCACCTCTCTAGCCCTCCTACTTGCTTCTTAATGGCATAGTTTTCACTATCTTTAGCCTTCATTCTTTTTCAGTCTTTGTCTTGTTACTTTGCTTCTTTTTCATACATCACTTTTTCTTTGACCAATTGCTTTACCACACCTGCTTTGATCTTGATCTGCCTTGTGAGGATTGGCCATGCCCCTAGAATGCCACAAGAAAGAATAAATTAAGGTTTATTTATTTACCATGTATGCAGTGTTCTGTATGCATACATACATGTATGCCTGCACACCAGAAGGGGACACCAGATCCCATTACAGATGGTTATGAGCCACCATGTGGTTGCTGGGAATTGAACTCAGGACCTTTGGAAGAGCAGCCAGTGCTCTTAACCTGAACCATCTCTCCAGCCCATAAATAAATTTTTTAAAAAAACAAAAAGCAAGCTGAGGGTCTAGCTTAGTGGTTTTGTGCTTGCCTGACATTATGACAGCAAGGGCATGCCACCATGCCCAGCTTTTTCATGTAAGTTTTAGGGACCAAACTTTCACACATACATCATAAACCTTTACTGACTGGATTCTCCCCTACAAAACTAAAACTTTATAGAGATAATGAAAGTATAAATTTGTTCCTTCACCTATCTATATATCTCTCTCTCTTTTGTTCACCCTTTCTTGTCTAATCCATGTCCCGATCACTCCTGAAGCTCTAGTTTTTATCACCAACAACTTGTACATTGCCAAGTCAGCAGGCATTTTGCTTTCCTCTAGTTTGGACCCTCAGTAGCATCTGTGGCTCCTTTTTCTACAAGGCAGCCATCTTACCTCCTCTTCTCCCTGATATTCTTCCTCCCACTGCCCAGATTTGAATCAGTTGTTTGTAAGTGGTAGATTACATGAAATGTTAGCAATTTTGGTTTTGGGGGCATTTTTTAGAAAACAAAGTTACAGTATGTTGCCTAAGCTTAGTAGTTTAGTAGGGACTAGGGTGTGCATGGTGCACCCAGCTTGCTTTCTAAGTGAAATAGAGTAGACAAAAATATCAGGAGACATTATGTCGCTGTGAGGATGAGTTTTGATGTGTATACTGTTTGGTTGTGTTTGTTGATGGGTAAATGCTAATTTTAGGAAAATTTTCATTCCTTTAATATTTTATACATATATATTATGTATCTTATTTTTTTGTATTTACTTATGTCTGTGGGTGATTTGCTTGCAAGTGCCCCATGTGCATGGCTAGTGCCCTCCGAGGTCAAAAGAGGGCAATAAATCTGAAACGAGTGGGTGCCGGCAATCAAGCTGATGTCTTTTGCAAGAACAACAAGTGCTCTTAACCTTGGAGCCATCTCTACTCCCTGTATAATGTATCTCGATCATGTTAACCCCTTATTCCTCTCCAACTCTTCCAGACCCCACCCAACATGTGTCCTCTTTAAGAAAAATGGCAATATCAACTCCTAGAGTCCAGTCCAGTTAGTGCTGCTGGCACACACATAGATGCGGGCCATCCATCAAAACATGGGCAGCCAGCCAGGGCCACATACTTGGAGAGAATTGACTCTCCCTTCCTCAGAAACCATTAACTGCCAAGAACTGCTATCAACCCCTCAGCTAGGAGTGGTACCATGTGACAACCACTGCCCTCCCGTTAACTGCCAAGAACTGCTAGTAACCCCTCAGCTAGGGGTATACCATGTAACTGCCACTGCCCTCCCATTTGGAATGTTAACTGGCTTGATTTTGTGTGGGTCTTAATGTAGAAAACCACAGGTGCTGTGAGCTCACAAGTGCAACAGCCATGCCATGCCATGCCATGCCATGAAGACAGCTTGTTGCAGCATTCCTGCTCATCTCCTGGCCATTGCACTCCTTCCCCTTCCCCTTCCTGATGTTTCCTGAGCCTTAGGGGCTCTTACTGTTGTGACTACTTTGAGACCATTGCTGTAGAGTGCAAGTTCTCAGGATAAGCCAGTTTCTCTTTTGCTCTGGGAGTTTGCTCAGTGTATAAGGTTTCAGTGTATGTTATTTCACATGTTCCTGTCTGCCCCACAGGCTGCTCCTGTCTGTCCTGGTTGCCCAGTTGAGCAGCCGCTCTCTCACTTCCTTGACTGCTCCAGACTTCTTCTCCATCAGAAGAACTCAGCTCATTTGCACCCTGCACTCCTGGGTCTTAGTTCAGTGTTGTCTGTTTGGAAATCACTGCCCTTTCATAAGCTGTCTTTCCCACCATCTGTCCCTTCATGGCCTTGACTCCTTCTAGTCATTGCCTAGTTCTCTTTGTTGAGTCATTGCCTAGTTCTCTTTGTCTAGTCATTGCCTAGTTCTCTTTGTGAGTTCCATACAGACAGAGCCTGACGGGGCTTACTCTTTGGTTTTCTGATACTTAGCACAATGCTAAGTATTTATCAAACATTTTGTGTTTTGAATGAATGAATGAATGAATGATTAAGTTTTATTTCTGAAACTAAATAGTTGAGGTATTGATTTCTCCAAAAATGTACCACTAGCCTGTGGCAGACCCAATGATGATATGGCTGGGGGGCCAAGCCCTGCTTGTTTTGACAACTGCTCACTAGCTTCACATAGCCACCAAGGAGAGCATCGAGGCTTGAAATTGCTTATATCTCTCTCTGGGCACCACATCCGTGTGCAGGTTGGTGGCCTCTGCAAGAGTCTAGGTGGAATATTAATCCAGGTGCCAGCGACAGTGCTGCCACACACATAGACAGGTACTGATGAACTTACTGAACTTTAAATCTAACATATGAGGTCAGATATTGTGTTGCCTGCCTGCAGTCTGTCACTGGGGAAGCTGATGCAGGAGGTGCGGGAAGATTAGAAATTTAAAGAGTAGCCTGTACAGTAATGCAAAGGTTTTGTCTCAAAAACCAACCAGAAAAGGCTGACAAGATGGATCAGTGGGTAAAGTCAACTCACCACTAAGCCTAACCACCTGAGTTCAATCCCCAGTGCCCACATGATGGGAAGAGAACACCAACTCCTGGAAGTTGTCCTCTGACCCCGTAGTATGGCATGTAAGCAGCCACAAACATGCACATTCTCTCTCTTTCTCTCTCTAATTTTTTTCTTTTTATGTGGACAGAATGCTTGCATATCGTGTACAAAACGTTGGTGGATTCCATCTGCAAGCATTGTAAGAACTAGGCATGGTGGTTCACACTTTTAATCCCAGCAGGAAGGAAGATCAGAAGTTCAGGGTTAGCTATAAACAGTTCAAGGTCAACAAGTGCTGCATAAGACTGCCAAAAGGAAAAAAAAGTACAAAATTGAACATTTCCGACGCAGTTGAACCCTCATGATCATTGTAATCACTCTGCAGTGTGGGAAGTTGGAAACAAATTTTAATCATAACATTAGTCTGGATTTTTAGACAAAAGAAGCTTAGAAATGATTATACTGAATGTTAGAATGTGGATGTGGGGGAGGGGGAGTTCTACAGATGGCATATAGCTACAAGGAGCCATATCTGGTAGATTGCCTACTCTAGAGCTCAGCCTAGGATCCTCTTGTTCAGTTATGGTCAGGCTCTGCTTGCTTTTGCAGTTTCCACTGTAGGAGGCGCCGAGGAGACTGCTCCCAGCCTACAGGGGAGAGGACTACAGCAGAGGACACCTTGAGGGCCTTCGCTTGAGCTCCCCTGAGAGTCTCTGCAGTATCGGGCTTCAGGTCAGACAGGGCTGCAGTAACTGTCCCTCCTAAACCAATGTGTTACGAGGGTTAGATGAGCAATAAGAACATTTTACCTGGGCTGGTGAGATGGCTCAGCGGATAAGAGCACCGACAGCTCTTCAGAAGGTCATGAGTTCAAATCCCAGCAACCACATGGTGGCTCACAACCACCTGTAATGAAATCTGACGCCCTCTTCTGGTGTGTCTGAAGACAGCTACAGTGTACTCATTTATAATAAAAAATAAAACTTAAAAAAAAAGAGGTAAAAGTACTTTAAAAAAAAAAGAACACTTTATCTGCTGATCAGAGGTATTCGGTGTTGTCAAAAAGATACAAGTCCACGTGATACCCAATTCCTTAGTCTGAACAAATTAATAATATCTATATTGTCAAATACACACACTTGCAATTAATAAATACAGATTGAGCCTCAAAAGGTATAATTAGACTAATATGGGGATTATATAAGATTATAGTTAAGCTGTAATTGTAGGGATTAGAACAAGCACTTGTCCACACACAGGGGAAGTGACTGACTTAGGATTTTGTGTGCTTTGATAGCTTTGGAAACAGCATTTCTCCCCTTGTCTTGTCAGCTGTGGCATTCTACCATTGCCTAATGAGCTTGTCCTTAGTTTCTGAATTCAGTTTTTGTCCGTTTGTTTGTTTTTTAAACCTTCAGAGTTGACCCAACACAGGACCTCCCGCTTCTTAGGCAGATGCTCTACAATGAGTTAACGCCCTAAGCCCCCTGAATTTGTAATGTAAATGCTATAAGCATGTTTATGGGATTGTTTTCACCCATAGCATATTTCTTAACTAAGGCTGATCAAATCTCTGAGTTTGAGGCCGGCCTGGTCTACAGAATAAGTTCTAGGGCAGCCAGGGCTACATAAAGAAGTCCTGTCTCTTAAAAAACAAAACAAACAAAAACAAACCAAAGAGTGATCAAAGTCACCTGAAAGCTGGGAAGAAGGGGGAAAGTTGTGATTTTAGGAGTGAAACACACCTGTTGGTGTGAGATTGGAGCCATGTGAGATACTTGACAAGTAGAGGCTCTAGCACAGGTCTGACTACCTGAGTCTGACCTCCAGGCCCTATAAGGTAATAAGAGAGAACTGACGCCCAAGAGTTGTCCACTGACTTCCACGTGGGCTGCATGGCATGGAACTCCCTGCCTATAGATAGAATCTGAGCTAGGACCTAAAACAATAAAAGATTAAGGCTCTGTGAGAGAGCCAAAGTCCCTTCTACCCACTACTCTTAACAAAAGACAACTCACACACACGCCCTATCTAATTTGCTGTTTACAGGGTGACAGGAAAGAATATGAATTGGGGGGAAAAGGTGGATTTTGAAATCATGGTTCTATGAGTTATTAGGACTAAAAATAGAAGATGGAGGGAGGAGGCTGGAGAGATGTCTCAGTGGCTAAGAGCACTTACTGTTCTTACAGAGGACCCAGGTTCAGTTCCTAGTATCCACACAGTAACTCAAACCATCCAGAGTTTCACTCTCAAAGAATTCAGTGCCTTCTGACTTCCTCAAGCACCAGGCACACATACTGCACATATATTTATGCAGACAAACACCCAGACACACAAAAATAAATCTAAAGAATAGCATAATGCCTTTAATTTAACAGAGACAAGAATTGAAATTCAAAACTTAGAACCCATAGACTAGTCAGGAGGCCTTTGGAGCATTTAAGCTCACTGGGTACTTAGTGGAGAGGCACTTAAGTCATCTTCATCAGAATGGATGTTGTCTTTGGTGAGAGGCCAGGGATGAGACTCAAACAGCTATGTTGTAAAATGAATAGACACAATAAAAGCAGTGGCCCTTAATAAGCCAGTTTACAAAGTGACTTGCTTTGGAGAGTACCATGTGGCATGAGAAAGACTTCTGTTAGTGGATAGCCCAGTAACTGTCTTCCTAAGATACAGTGAGCATAGTAACATAGGATAACCATGGGCACTTAGGACTGCACTGGTTGGGCTGAGGATAGAGTTCCAGTTGGTAGAGTTCTTGCATAGCATACAAGAAGTCATGGTTTGGGTCCCCTGTACCAAATAAAGTGAATATAGTGGCACATGCCTGTAATACCAGCAGAGGCAGGAGAATCATCTGCTACATAGTTCATGGCCAGCCTGGACTACCTAAGACTTTCTCAAAACAAATAGTGTTAACAGAACTTTCTTAGTAGGATACCATTTTTTTTTATTTGTCTTAAAGAATTTTCTACAGAGTATTAGTATGTAATGTAATGGGTTAGAGAACTTTTTATTCTTAATATTACTTGGAGGGAAAATTGTATTTTTGTAACTAGTAACTTAAATTAATTTTAAACATCATCTATATAGTATAATGATGTGAGCTAGAGCCTGTATAAGTCGTGTGTGTGTGTGTGTGTGTGTGTGTGTGTGTGTGTGTGTGTAAGGTAGGGGAGGGACTGAGGAACGGAGAGAGGGATGAAGGAGAATCATTGCCCATGCCAAAGAAGGCCTAGCAGCCTGGAGGAACCTGCTCCTGAGATAGCACATCCTGTGTAGGAAAACACTAATACCCGGTCTATTGCTTCTGTTCTAGGGGGCTGAGGCGATGGTTCTGGAGAGTGTTATGTTTGCCATTCTTGCAGAGAGGTCACTTGGGCCAAAACTCTATGGCATCTTTCCCCAAGGCCGACTGGAGCAGTTTATCCCGGTAAGATTATGGAAGCTACAGCAGGGTGGGCTCCCTTTCCTTCTTGTGGCAAAATAAAGGTGCAACTCTATGTGGGAAATACTAAATGGAAGATAGTGCAGCAGTCAAGAGCTCTTGTTGCTCTTTTGAGGATCCGGGTTCGGTTCTCAGTACTGGCTGGGTCCAACACCTTCTCCTGACCTCCGTGGGCACCAGGACATGTACATTGTACAAATACACATCCAGATAAAACTCCCTATATAAATAAACTGGGTCATAAGTAAAAAGCAAGATGAGAAAATGTGTTGGGGATGAACTGAGATAGTAGAATGCTTACCTAGCATGCCTAGCATTTAAACTATCTAGCAACCTTTCTTTCATACATAGACACAGTCATACAAAGTAAAATTATATGTGAGAGGATGGAGAGATGGTCCAGCCATTAAGATCACTGGTTGCTCTTCCAGAGAACCTGGGTTTTAATTCCCAGCACCCACATGGTGGCTCACAAGTAGAATCTGTTACTCCATTCCAAGAGATCCAACATTTTCTTCTGGCCTCTTTGGACACCAGGCACGCATGTGGTATGGACATACACGCAGGCAAAACAACTATACATATAAAAATAACTTTTTAACAAAATTAAAAATATAGGTGTGCACACACACATGTGAGTCTCACCATTTTGTTGCCACTTAAATATTTCCTGTTTCACCTTATTCTTGGTTTCTGGGGTCTTTTTTATGGAATAGAGCAGCATTTAAGCTGCAGCTCCTTATTCTTCCTTATCTTCCTCCTGTTTCTGCCTTCCCATGATTTAAGACCTCCTTCATCTCATTTTGCTGCTCTGACTCAATTCTTCTATTTGCAAGGTGTCAGTATTTTCCTTGTCTTGTCCTGGGGTGGCGGCGGCTGCTGCTCCTGTTTGCCTTGAGACAGGGTTTCTTTGTGTAACTTGGCTGTCCTGGAACTCACATTGTAGACCAGGCTGGCCTTAAACTCACAGAGATCTGCCTGCCTGTGCCTCTGGAGTGTACTACCTCCCAGCTAAATTTTGTTGTTGTTATTTTGTTTTATTTTTTGCAAATAAATATAGTCCTCCTAGAACTCCTTCAATTCAACATCCTTGTCTACATAGTAGATTCCAGGCTAGACAGTGAGACAGTGAAATTTCCTATAGTGAGTGTGTTGTGTCTGTGTCACTCTGGCAGTAACTGTAGAGGAGTGGCCCTGAATCTCTCGTTATGTCATTCTTCTCTTGTGCTTGATGTAATCTTGTGCTCTTTTGTTCCTTGAAGTCCCAGGAGCAACAGGTTAAAACATGGTTTAGGATGTGATGGGCTTAAACTACCTGCCTTTGCTCAGCACACTGTGTTGGTATAGTGGCCTAAGGACATGTTTCTGGGAGCTCGTTCCTTTTGATAAGTATTGTGTATCTGAAGTGGTGTTTTGTTTTGTTTTTTGTTTTTTTGAGACAGGGTTTCTCTGTATAGCCCTGGCTGTCCTGGAACTCACTCTATAGAGGCTGGCCTTGAACTCAGAAATCCACCAGCCTCTGCCTCCCAAGTGCTGGGATTAAAGGCTTGGGCTACCACTGCCTGCTGAAGTGGCTTTTTTTTTTTCTAAGTTTTATTATTATTATTATTATTATTATTATTATTATTATTATTATTATTATTATATGTAAGTACACTGTAGCTGTCTTCAGACACACCAGATGAGGGCGTCAGATCTTATTATGGATGGTTGTGAGCCACCATGTGGTTGCTCAGATTTGAACTTAGGACCTCTGGAAGAGCAGCCAGTGCTCTTGCCCACTGAGCCATCTCTCCGGCCCTGAAGTGGCATTTTCTAAAGCCTCGTGAGCTGTCCTCATAAGTCCTAAGTATCTGGTTAGTGGAAGTTGATTCCTTGTCCGTGGTTTGTTGAGAATGCTGTGGAAAGGATTCCAGAATTGAGAACTGAGTTCCATGAATAGTTCTTGGTTTTAAGTGTCAGACACCTCCAATTGTTGAGATTTACCCTGGATTAAGTAGACCATTGCCTTCACTCTCTTGAAGCAGCTCTGTGAGAGAGTTGAATGTCATTTCTATTCTATGCAACAGGAAACAAGGCACTGAGGAATGCAGTCACATGCCTGCCTCAGTACATCTTTAAAGCAAGAATTTGAGCAGGATCTCTCTGACTGGCAGCACTTCATCCTACCCTATACCTGCTGCTTTGTACCTCCAGGGAGACCACACCTTGAATCCTGCAGGAGTGCAGCTTGTGGGGAGAAGCCTAGAGGATTTTCTAGACCACAGGATTCCTTGAACACCCTGTAGAAGGGCTGTCAAGGTGTTCAGCCAGGCTTCAGGCCATATCAGGGGGCAGCACAATGTCCACAGGCTAGGATTTGACCTCTATGCCACCTTTCTGCCTAGTTGGCATGCTGACACCTGTTCAATAGCAGCCCATACCGCAGGGGGAGTTGGTAGCCCTCTTGAGCATAGGGCCTCCCTGATAAGATGTTCAGCTACCTACCGGTTTTGACAAGTGATGACATCAGCTGTAGCTGTTGAGTTCTATCACATGTCACATGAATGGTGTTTCTTGTTCATTAAAGGAGGAGCTTCCTCAGATTCTTAATTAAATAGACCTGCTCTGAGACTGTGCACTCTTCTCAGCATGCACAGTGCTCCTCCTGTACAAGTACCATGGCACTTGCTGGGTCATCACTGTAGAGGTGCTATGCTGGGTCATCACCTATGGAGGTGCTATGTCTTTTTTTGGAAGGCAGGGTCTCACTATGTAAAACCAGACTGGCCTTGAACTCATAGACCTGCATGCTGTTGGCTCTTAAATTACTGGGATTAAAGGCATGCACATGGCACTACCGTGCTGGGCTACTTAAGAACATTTTGTGCACTGGGTGAGACTTTAATAGCTTACTCTAACTGGTTCCTGGTTCTAAGGTGGTGTGGTCTTAGTACAGTTATTAGGTTGCATGTGTAAATGGCAGTTCCTGATTCCTGTTTCCAGAGCCGGCGATTGGACACCGAAGAATTACGTTTACCAGATATTTCTGCAGAAATAGCTGAGAAAATGGCCACATTTCATGGTATGAAAATGCCATTCAATAAGGAACCAAAATGGCTTTTTGGAACAATGGAAAAGTAAGTGTGGAGATTGCTTGGTCCTCATCACCCTTACCCTGGTGCCTTTGGCAATAACAGAAGTGAGTGCTCCCTGTCTCTGCCAGAGTGGTCAGAGACCCCTTTGGCTCGTTGGTGTGCATGCCATTTCTTGTGATTTGTGTCATGAGTAAGTCTTTCTTGCATGTATCAATTCCTGGATCAAGAATAAAGACTTGTTTGCAAGATTGCTATCAGGTGGGTGGGTGGAAAGCTAGCTTCCCTGCATACTGTCAGTCCACCACCTCTCCCTCTTTCCTGGAGACACTGGGCTTCCTTGGGGCTGGGACTGCCTAGAGTTGGGTGCTAGAGTGACGCCTAAGAATACACCTGCTCCGCTTAGCACTGGCCTTTGTCCTTCCTATGGCAGATACCTGAATCAAGTACTAAGACTTAAATTCAGCAGAGAGGCCAGAGTTCAACAATTGCACAAGTTTCTCTCTTACAACCTGCCTCTTGAGCTTGAGAACCTGAGGTGAGTAGAGTCCTCTGTCCCCTACCCCCCCACCCCCCCCACCCCCCCACCCCGTGGTCGGCTCCTCATCTGCAGAATAAGTGTTCTCAGGAGTAAGTTTTCTTTTCCTGAGACTTAAATGTCCTAGAACTCACTTTGTTGACCATGCTAGCCTCAAACTCTAGAGATCTGACTCTGTGCTGGGATCAAAGGTGTGTGTGAATATAACTGGCTTTTGTGGGTGGGCAGGGTGAATTTGTCTTTGCAAGATGTTATTTTTATTTTCAAATCTGAACTCATGAGCTCAGTACCCTCTGCAAGTAAGTAAGTAGAGACCTATCTCCAGCCCTGAATGTCCAAGGTCAAGTGACATTTTACGTAGAGCAGGAGTGATGGGTAGTAGTAGTAGGCCAGGGAGATGGAAGGCTAAACCTAAGCATTGGGAGACACTGAAAATCTTGAGATTGGTTTCTGAGTAGAAACCCCTGTTGTGTCCTCCTGATGAGGCTGGGTGCAGGCCTGTGTGCTATGCCAGGTGGAAATGGTGCCAAGACCTTTAAGGAACTTTATTAGGACAGAAAGCAGTTGTCTACTTCTGATACATGCTGTGAAGAAAACCATTCTAGGAGCATCTGAGTCAGAGGTTAGGCTCATGAGAAGCGGTTCTATATCCCAGGATAGCATGAGCAGAGTGCACGGTAGTCCAGTGGGGAAAAGCTTGCAATGCAGAGAGGCTGAGTGGGTTCCTGGTGTGAATGACAGTGCTGGGTGGGATGCAGGCCATATGACTGCTGACCATATGAGAGTTTGCATGCACCTCACTGAATTAGATAGTAACAGTGAGGCTTTCCTTTTCCAGGTCATTGCTGCAGTATACTAGATCTCCAGTTGTGTTTTGTCATAATGACTGTCAAGAAGGTAAGAATTGCCATGTCATGCTAAAGATGATGCTTGTGTTATACTTTAAAGACCATTGACGTATGTGTGTGAAGCATGCAAGACAACAGCACAGGTGTACTAAAGACACTGAAATGAGATGCAGCCAGCAAGTGAAATCTAGCACAAAAATTAGCTAGAACTTTGTACCAAATAAAACCTTCTGAATAATAGTTAGAAAAGCAAGTTCTCAAAAAATGAATAGAGTATTGCTTTTATTTACAATATTAAAATATATATATATTAGAAAGTTCTACAGGACAGCCAGGGCTATACAGAGAAACCCTGTCTCCAAAAAAAAAAAAAAAAAAAAAAAAAAAAAAACAAGCCAGCTCCCCCCAAAAAAAGAAAAAGTTATCTTTAAACTAGGAATTGAAATGCAACCACATTTATCTGTTTGTGTGTAACTCCTTATGGTAGATAATCCTACTTTGGCCTGCAAAACTGAAGACCCAGACTATGCAAGCTCTATATAACTCACTCAGACCACCTCCTCACAAAATGCCCACACACCACTGAAGACTCAGGCTGTTTAACTTGAGAAAATTATAGTAAATTTTGCTGTATTAAAGAATTTTATTGTTTTTTTTTTTATCCTGTGTCTTAGTTAGGGTTTTATTGCTGTGAAGAGACACCATGACCAAGACAACTCTTTTCTTCTTTAATTTATTTATTCACTGTACATCTTGATATCAACCTCCCTTTCCTCCCAGTTCCCCCCTCACAGAGCTCCTGTCCCCATTCCCCCCACCTCCTGGGTATTACCCACCCTGGTACATCAAGTCACTGCAGGACTAGGCACATCCTCTCCCCCTGAGGCCAGAAAAGGCAGCCCAGTTAGGGGAACAGGATTCACAGGCAAGCAACAGGGTCAGGGACAGCCCCCACTCCAGTTGTTGGGAGATCTTCATAAAGACCAAGTTATGTATCTGCTACATATGTGCAGGGAGGGCCTACGTCTAGCCTATTGCTCTTTGGTTGGTGGTTCAGTCTCTAGGAGTCCTGAAGGGTCCAGGTTTGTTGACTCTGTTGGTCTTCCTGTGGAGTCCGTATCCTCTTCAGGTCCCTTAAATCTTCCCCCAACTCTTTCCCAAGACTCTCCTAGCTCCATCTAATGTTTGGCTGTGGGTCTCTGCCTCTATTTCCATTGGCTGCTGGGTGGAGCCATGAGCTCAAGACCTCTGGCAGAGCAGTCAGTGCTCTTAACCACTGAGCCATCTCTCCAGCCCCTTGGTTAGTTTCTTATGAAGATTCCTCATCACTAAGCCATTAATTTGAGCCAAAGTACTTTTCTGATTAGCTGATCGTGGCTTGCCTACTGGTGGGGTAGAGCAGGGTATAGAAATCTCAGCAACAGCTTTGCCTGTTAGCCACAGCCTTCTGGTCCTGATGGTGATGAGTTGTGCAAGTCATCACCAGAGAGGAGTCTGGACCAAGTCACTTGTCTGAGTGATGGCCAAGTGTAGAAAAGGTAGAAAGGGCAGATTGCATTTATTTTATTACACAATTTTGGGTGCCTTCCTCCTGTTCTCAATTTCATTGTCATTGGAAGCAACAGGAATATGCTGAAAAACTTAGAAACTACTTCTGTCAGAAACTTTGGGGGAGAGAGTAGCCAGAGTTAGCAAGGTGTGGTGCTCCAGGCCCTCTCACCCACCTGCCTTGATTCAGTGCTGGAGGAAACATCAGAGGGCCATTCATTGTCTCTGGTCTTCTTGGGTAGGACAGCAGGCAGGGACAAATCAGTTGGGTCCCAGTTGGGCAGTTGATGACAACAGCCCAGTTCCAAGGCTCTGGCAGATTGAGGTAAGGAAACCAGATGCACTCTAACATGCACTGTTTGAAGCCTATGGAAAGCACTGCTCCAGATAGTAACTGAGGAGGTCTGGCTCTATTCTGTAGTATGCAGAGAGCCCAGGACAGGGACTAGGAACAGGTAGTCCTGGAGCCTTCCTGCTTAGAGCCAGGCTGCTGCCATGGCAAAACTTGTACTCTTTATGCCCATGATGTCTTTAGGAGCAAAGATGAAATCACTTGGGGTGAAAATCACACTCTGCTACCCAAGGGTTGGGCCTTGTATTATAAAATGTCATGTCACCCAAATCTTTTGTAGGCAATATCTTATTGTTGGAAGGCCAAGAAAATTCTGAAAAGCAGAAGCTGATGCTCATTGACTTTGAATACAGCAGCTACAATTACAGGTACTGTTAATAGTATACCAATTTCAGTGTCACTTCATTATTGTAATACAATGCAAGTATAAGCTCAAACAGCATACTAAGCAAAAAGCTCCTACACCAGAGAGGAGGCTGTTTGCCCCTGAGGCAAGCCAGCACAGATCTTTCCATTCCACGCAGTTAGAGCAGACACTCACAAGCAGTTTGCCACTTCCTCTGGGCTGCCAAGATGGTTCTCCTGACATGAGTACTGATTGCCAGAGAAGGATTGTTCAGGTGCCCAAGTAGCATTCAGGTAGCACCTTTGGTTTCTCCATCCGCTATGGTTCTGATCCTTACCACCTTGGCTTTCTGCGTCATTAAAGCCACCATACTTCTGTGTTGGAGTAATTTATTACCCCGAAAGCCCGTGTAAAAAACACAACCATTTACTTTATAAGCTATATGCCTAGATTGGGGATCAGAGATCCCATTTAAGGTTCATTCAGCCATTCAGCTTTTAATATACTTTTTATATGTATGTATATGCATTACATGTGTGCCTATGCCTAGTACCAAGGGCCCTAGGAGGCCAGAAGAGGCCATCAGATCCCCCAGAACTAAAATTAGCAGGCAGTTGTGAGCTGCCTGACATGGGTCCTCTGCAAGAACAGCAGGTGCTCTTCACCATGGAGCCGGCTCCCCAGCCCTTGTTTAGTTTTTTTCCCTTTCTGATCAGGGAGCCTGAAGGTCCTGCAGCATGATGCCTCATTCCTTGCCTGCATTGTCCTCTCTTTCAGGGGATTTGACATTGGAAATCATTTCTGTGAATGGATGTATGATTATACCTATGAAAAGTATCCTTTCTTCAGAGCAAACATTCAGAAGTATCCTACCCGAAAACAACAGGTAGGAGACTCGTTTGTATCGATAAGTTAGCTTTACGTAAGCTGGCTTCACACAGTTAGAATTACACACTAATTTTTCTTAGTTAGTTAGTTTTGTTTTTCAAGACAGGTTTTTTTGGGTTTTTCTCTGTGTAGCCTTAGCTGTCCAGGAGCTCAATCTATGGACTAGGCTGGTCTCAAACTCAGAGATCCAATTGCCTCTGATTCCTGAGTGCTGGGACTAAAGGCATGCTCGACCAGCCCTGGTACATACTTGTTTTTAAAAGATACTCTGTTTACTCATTAGAGAAAAAACAAAACAAAAACAAAAACGTGTCCGTGTGGGTATTTTGCTAGGGACTAAACTCAGGGCCTCTTGTGTGTTAGAATGAGTATTCTACTATACTACTCAGCCACATCCCAGCCACATGATGGCTCTGCTTAAATTATGGCAAGTTTAGGAAAACCATTTTACTTATATTTAAAAACATTATTTTACCTGGGCTTAGATGACACATGCTTAACTGCTGGGGCTGCTTAGAAGGAAGAGAGAGAGAGGGGAAAAGGATTGTGAGCCTGGGTTACACAACAACACCATGCATCATAGTACGAGGGGGAGTGATGATGTAGGTTAGTGGAAGCCCTTGGTAGCATGTAAGAAGCCCTCGGTTCAATCCCTAATAATAAAAATAATAGTAATAATTCAGTTTTGTTTTGTTAACGTGTGGATGCATACTGGACGTCTGAGTCTATATTTTGTTAACTCCCTGAGCTGTGGACACCTGGTTCAGTCAGAGGAGGGTTAGGCCTCCTGTGGTTCCTCCAGTATTTGCCAAAAGCTCCCTTTTCTAGGCATGTGGAATAGGTTGAACACCTTGCTTTATTGCGTGAGCCTGTGTGTAGCTAGAGGAAAAGCTTTGCTGTGAATGCTTCCTTTCCTATCCTCAATTTCAAGGGCCTAACTGGTTATGTGGAGAACCATTTCTTGTGGAGATTTCTTCCTGGGATTTTTTTTTTCTCTCATTTCTCAGTCCATCTCTGAAGCCTGGAAGGAAGCTTGATGGGCTTTGGTCCTGAAAGTGGGCAGGGCAGGGAATGAGCAGGGAAAGTCTAGAGAAACTCAACTGCAATGTCACAGCTGCAGGAGGGTGGCTCAGATGATTCCTGTAAGAACAGGTGTGAACAAGCCACTGCTCCAGGTTAGTCAGGAACATCTTGAGTCCATGGAGCCAGGAGCCCATGAAGAAGCTTCAGGAAGCAGACTCCATCCCCTGGTTAGCCCTTCAAATGGGAGCTTGCTAAGATGCCAGATAGTGGTGTCACCACTCTCTTCTGGTCTCCATTTAGGGCTGTTGGGGATGAACTTGAGTTTGTCCAAAACCAGACAGCCAAGTGTATGTGAGGATCAGGAGGAATAGGGGTGACAAGTCTGGGGTGAGATGAGGGCATTGGACCTTAGGCTTGGTGGAAGAGAAATTAGACCCATAGAGTGGATAGCAGCAGAGTTCAGAGCTGTCAGAATAGCTGGGAGGGATTAGGAGCCAGAGGCAGATCGATGGTGGTGGTAAAAGACAGTGCTCAAACTGTAGAACAGTGTGCAAGTTTAAGCCGCTGCTTTCTAGTTACATTCTTTTTAAGCCATTGAGATGGTGGGGCTGTCTCTTTCAGTGGGAGAGAACTTGGCCAACATGTACAGACCCTGGCCTTGATCCCCCAAACAAATAAATACATAAGCTAACACAGGAAAGATTGTGAGTGTGGGGCTCTGTCAGATATTAGTTCTGTGTATGTTGAGTAATATAGTGCTGCTTTTGTT
Organism: Mastomys coucha; assembly: GCF_008632895.1. Lineage (NCBI taxonomy): Eukaryota > Metazoa > Chordata > Mammalia > Rodentia > Muridae > Mastomys > Mastomys coucha. The sequence goes on from NW_022196904.1 coordinate 135,277,774, forward strand.
TTCTTTAATCCACTGGAGATACTTTAAAGTGTGTAGCCTTCTGGACTTCTTGTTTTGAATATTTATGTATGAGAGTGTTTTGTCTGCATGAATGTCTGTTTACTATGTATGTACAGTGCCTGCAGAGATCAGAAGAGGGCATTGGATTTCCTGGGACTAGAGTTTCAGAAGGTTGTAAACCACCTTGTTTACAGGACCAAATGTGGGTCCCTTTAAAGAGTAGCCAGTGCTACTCTCTAGCCTCTCTTGTATAGTGTTACTTTGTGATATTCATGCAGAATCTTCTGTAAACCCCACCTAATGAAAGTTAATGGATAAATGTATGGACCTTAGGGTCAGAAGCCATCTTGGCCTCGCTGTTCTCACTATGGTAGCATATGATAGGTATGCAGCTACTATTGGCAGTGTCTGTTTTTAAAAGTCATCCATCCTAACATAGTTAATTCTTTTTTAAGCTCCATTTTATTTCCAGTTACTTGACTACATTCCAAAATGATTTTGAAAGCCTCAGTAGTGAAGAGCAGTCTGCTACAAAAGAAGACATGTTGCTTGAAGTCAACAGGTAAGCTTTTCCTTGCTGTGTGTTGGCAAGTATAGCCAGTTGCCAGTCAGTGGTGTTTGGTGTGTGTCTTTGCAAGGAGAGGCTGGAAACAGTGCCATGGTTCCACTCATCATTATTTGAACTTTAGCAGGAACTCTGCAAAGTGTGGGTGACTATGGGCTAGAGAGATCTGTTCAGGGAACAGCTTCCTGCTGAGTGCATGGGGCAGGTTTTCAGGAGCTGCTGCTGCTGTCAGCTGGTGGTTCTGTATACTCTCTATAGCTGAGCATGGCCACCCCAATGTCTTGTGTGTCCTGCCAGGCAACTGGGTATATTCACACCAGTAAGTATTCCTGTGGCTGGCCAGAGGTGGAAAGACTCCAGTCCCTTCACATACAGTCCCGCAAAAGGGCCAAGGCAGTACTTATAGCATAAGAAAGATGTCTGATAGCATGGCTGAGGTATAAGACAACCTCTTTGGTTCCCTGACCGACCTCACATGGCTTATGTGTGTCTCACTTTTGTGATTGCAGATTTGCCCTTGCCTCTCATTTCCTCTGGGGACTTTGGTCCATTGTACAGGCCAAGATTTCATCCATCGAATTTGGGTACATGGTATGTTTCGGGGGCAGTTCCCCCAACTGCATGGAAGAGCTGTGGTATGTGGGCTTGATTTGGGCATTTGGTGATCTGGTGGCACCGGGGCAGTGTAGCTCTGGAGGCCCTTCTCAATGACCTTACAATTGCCTCACTCCAGGGCCATAGGAGCTATCCTTGACATAGAGATAGAGACTCCTTCTTGGGACGGGTACCTCTCATACTAGGATGACGCTCCTTTAGGTGAGAGGTTTGGTAATGATGTTATGAGGCAAAGACAGGAAACAATTGGATATTTAAAGCAGGTTTTCAAGTCATTAAGTTGGCTCAGTAGGTAAAGGCTTTTGCCACCAAGCTTCCCAAAGAACAATCTAGTACCCACATGTAAAAGGAGAACTGTCCCTTGACCTCTACACATGCTCTGTGGCATGAGTACCCCCTGACAAGTGAAGTGTAATTTTAAAAATTTGATTTGACCCAGATGATCCTGTAATATCAGGCTTCAGATCAAAGATGGAGTCAGAGACACAGATGTGGGTTTTCCTGCCATGGTGGTCCACAGTAGCACTGAAGGTCAGGTCAGCCTGGCTACGTAGTGAAGTACTATGTTTGCTATCTCCCAGGAATATGCCCAAGCCAGGTTTGATGCCTACTTTGACCAGAAGAAGAAGCTTGGGGTGTGAACGGGATGGCTCCACTCTTCACCACTGGACTGCAGGAGGCGGCTGCACCAGGCCCTCAGTGGAGCGCTGCTGTAACCACTGCCCTGGGCAGAAGGCCTGGACGTCTCACTACTGAGCACCGATGTGTATGATACTACAGACTATATTAAAGTGGAGTAACATTTCTTTCATCTTTGTTTACACTCTCACTAGGACTCTGAACCATGATTGGAAGCAGAAATATAGTACGATAGTGCAATAGCTCAGAACCCGCCTAAGCTGAAGGCCTTTTGGCTGCATGGCTACAGCTTTCAGCCACTTATGGCCCCAGCTGGACAGAGCAGTGCTGTATGGGCACTCCAAGTGCTGGCTTAAGATATTAATGTGCTGTAACACATTTGTGACCAGGCTTTGAAGGTGACAGTCTGACAGTGTCTTGGAGATACTTCTGAAGGACAAGTGAACAGACATACTGTGAAGTGGCTCAACAGGAGGAGCCTGAGTTGTGGGGTCTGTGGATGGGTAGCCAGCTGTTTCTGTACAGGGTACACTTGACTATGGGTATGCATCTGCAGGCAGTAGCTGCAGCCCTCCCGTGCCTGTGTACGCATGACTACATGGACCAGCATCACTGACTGGCCATAACTTCAGTGTCTCCTAACTGGGTGTGCTTTATAGCTCCAGCTTCCCAGGGAGGAGCAGTGGAGCCAGCTTCCTCACCCCTTGCCTTCCCTCTGCCTGGCCTGGAACTTGGGCTTCTGCCCATTGCTCTCTGAAGCTGCTTCCCATCTGATGTCACTGGGAGACAGCAGCTGTATGTGAGGTATTGGGTACAGGTAGATTAGAGCTGTGAAATCCATGTACATTAATACCCAATGGGATAAACTTAGAATTTTTTTTTACTCTGAACTCTGAATTGTTTGTGCACATATTTCTGCTACCACCGAGACTGTATTATACAGATAAATAAACAACTTGAAACCTATTCTCAGGCTGTTACCCTTCATATGTCAGTGCCTTGCTCTCTCCCTCAGTACACACATGGAAAAGCCTTGTGACTAGTACCAGGCTGGGCATCCTCATCACACCTCATTCTCTGCAACCCCACATTTTGGTGTCTCTAGAATTTGCTACCCTTCCTGACAGAGCCTCACTCTGATGCTCTGCCAGGAATCAGGCCCAGGCAGCAGCAGAGGGAGCTGCAGCTCTTAATGTTGCTGTGACCAACCAAGCTTCAGCAAGAATGCTGCATGCCAGCACTGTTTTACATGTCCTTTCTTAGAACTCTCCACTGAAAGATAGGATGGAAGTGGCCATGACTTTGCTTCACTCCAGCTGACTCTCAGCTTGCCTGATGAAGTAATAGGCATGATGACCCCTCATGCTTTTCTAAAGATTTATTTTTTATTATTTTTAATTATGTGGTGGGAGAGGTACATGAGTCCCAGAAGTCCAGAGGAGTAGGATGATGCCCTGGAACTGGAGTCACAGGCCATTGAGAACTGCCCAGTGAATGCTGGGAAGCAAACCCAGGTCCTCTGAAAGAGCAGTCAGGGCTCTTCACTGAGCCATCTTTCCAACCCAACTCCTGCTTTTCTACATCTTCCCATTTGTGACAGTGCTTTTCCTACATGACCTTCACAGCTCCTACTCTCCCTGACTGTTGTTATTTCCTGCTCAAATGAGCAAGGGTCAGATCCATCTTGGTCTGATCAATCACACCCGTAAGTGGTGATCACTGCCACATCAGCTTGCTGGTGTTACGACATGCTGTTCCCATAGCAACTGGAATAGCCAGTCTAGGAAGGCAAGCTTCAGAGCTAGGGCAGGCCCACTATCTCCTGCGGATCCTCTAAATTCATTTGCCCAGCTCTGTTATGTTTGTCTTAGTTTAGTCTGCCAAGGATGTGAAAGTGCCTGAAAGACACTAGTATTCCCAGCCCTGTATTCAGAGATCTTCATCAAGATAGTCCACAACTCCCACCCCCCACCCCCACTCCCCAGCAGCTTGGCCAGGGCTGTTGTGGCTTGATATATGCCCAGAGCAGCTCTGGCCTCAAAGCAGCCATTGTTGCTGGGGCCTTCAGCTGCAAGAACTACTTTGTAACTTGGAAAACTTGAGTCTCTGGCCTCTGACAGGCACTGGCTATGTATATGCCTCCCAGCCAGAGGGAATGAAAGAGGCCACTCCTAACTCAGCCAAGCATGGAGGACCTTAAGGATTTCAGGGAGTACAGAGCCTGAAGTCCAAACCAATATGCACACCTCCAAAAATGGGAAGCTCACTCATCCCACCTGGTTGGAATCCACTCCCACAAAACCAGTGTTCCTTCTTGGCCCTAGAGCTAACCCTCTTGTTCCCTAAGAGTCTGCAGATACACTCATGGGTTTCTAAAGGCTTAGATCCTAAACCAGTGCCTCCCACCCTCTGCCTCCACTGAAGGATGGTCTAAGTAGAGGTCATAGTCAGAATCTAGAGCTCTGACCACTGTAGTGTCAGCCTAACCCTGGTACCCCAGAGATGACAAAGGCAAAGTTCCTGGGCCAGCCAGCTCTTTATTCCTGTCCCACTTTGGAGAAGCAGGGATCGCAGTGGGTGCTAATCATTGTCCACAGTGAAGGTGAAGGGGCTGAGCTTGTAGCCAGTACCTGAATAGAACTTGTTCTGGAACTCCACCCTGGGTGTGAGAAAGGGGCAGGTAAGAGGAAATCCACGCTCCAGGCAGTGGTGGCACATGCCTTTAATCCCAGCATTTGGGAGGCAGAGGCAGGCAGATTTCTGAGTTCGAGGCCAGCCTGGTCTACAGAGTGAGTTCCAGGACAGCCAGGGCTACACAGAGAAACCCTGTCTCGAAAAACAAAAAAAAAAGAGGAAGTCCACCCATCCCCTCCACGCCCAAGCTCACTACAAGGGTACTTACCAATGCAACCGCAGGGCGTGCAGGAAGGCTGAGAGCCCCTCCATCACTAGCAAGATGGCCACAGTCAACACAGCAAAGGCAGCAAACACAGGGACCAGCACCACAGCTGCCACACCAATCTCTCGGCCCATGCCTAGGCCTATTCGCATCACCATGGCCCACAGGACCTCAGACAGCTCTGCACACAAATAGGACTAGTAATGTCACTGGTGGAGGACTGCCTATCACACCCCCACCTTGCCCCTAGAGCTGATGAGGCACCTCTGTGGGACAGCCACATTTGACCAGGTAGGATACTGAGGCTTTGAGAGAAAGGTCACTCACGGGCATGGGCCAGGCTCAGGGCCCAGAGACGCAAGTAGGAGGCTGTGTTGGAGATGCAGCCTAGGCAGAACTCAATGGTGTGGATGGCTTGGTGCATGAAGATCTCAGAAGGGACAAACTGCATGGTAAGAGGCCATGAGACAATTGCTGGAGCTGGCAGCCCTCCCCCAGCAAAGTACTGTTCCACCCACCTCAGCTTCTTCATCATGCTCTGGGCTCCCAGCCTTCTCCTCATCGGGGCTCCAGCTGTTCTCCAAGGAGGAAGCATCATGGGAGGCCAGAAGCTTGTCAGTGTCCTCATCCTGAGAACAGATGACATCCAACCGCTCCAGCCCCACACCCAGCAGCACAGCCTTCGGGGAGGCAAAGGTCCCCCTTTGTGCAGCCTTCCTTCCCTGTACTCCTTCCTACTTCTACCTGTCGGCCTGCTGGCCTTCTCTGAGTGGTGGTTCTTTGGCGGTGCTGGCGCAGCAGGTACAAGGGTGTGCCCAGCAGCAGGATGGGAACTGTGACCAAAGCCAGGACCACCAGCGTATACTGTACCGCTTCCTGTAGGCAAGGAGGGCAAGGTAACCACGCACAGTTCATGGGACCAGTCACTTGGCGTGGTCATACTGATCATTGGGAATTGTAGTCCCTCCCCCAGGGAGATGAACAAGGACCTCTTAAGAAAGGACTTCAGGTTCTCAACACCTGAGACCTAAACTTTAGTCCATTGGCTCTGACATCACTGTCTGGTGGTATTCCAGCCCACAACCCATGTCTCAGAAAGCTCTGTAGCTCCTGGTGACCCAGTGACTGAACCAGAGGGTCCCCAGTGAAAGTCAGCCATCTTCCGTCCCTGGCCTACCTGCCCATGGAAGAGCAGATGATTGGTAGGGTTTTGAGAGAAGAGGAACATATTGATGAAGTGAATGAGGATACTGGGGGCTGAGGAGGCGCTGGCAGCTGAGACATTCACCCACTTGTAGACAATGAGGAATACAAGGTAGCCAAAGAGGCCCAAGAGGAAGATGAGCTCAGGCAAGGTCTCCAGCAGTAGCCGGTGGGCCTGGCCAAAGTGCCTGTGGGAAAAGACAGGTCAGAGCACCCTGGACCCACAAGGACACTGCCCACACCCATTAGCAGTCCTTAGCTCACACGTGGTTGAAGATGCTGAGGAACACCCCAAAGGCCATGTGTGTGACCCCGAGGATGACAGACATCTTCATCTTGAAGGAGTTAAGGAAGCTCAGGTGGTTGGTGGCCAGGCTCCAGATCTGGGTTAGTGAGTGGGAGAGGGACACTATGGTCAGTTTTGCCAGGACCCCATCCCCTCCCATGTTCTCTCATCACTTTGCTCCCTGACAAACACAATCCCAGCACCTTAGTCACTAGTTCTAAGGGACTAGTGACCAGGGTAGTTGAGCTGGGCAGCTCAGGCACCCAGGCCTTGGCTTCACTCTCATCTGTTCAATAGGGTGATGCTAACATGGACCAGTTGTTTCCTACTTAGTGGGCTGCCATTCTGTTCTGGGTGTTTGTTGGTTTGTTTGTTTTGAGATAGTTTTATGTAACCCAAGCAGGCCTTGAACTCTTCTATGCAGCCAAGGATGTCCTTGAACTCTGATCCTCCTGCCTCCCATCTCCCAAGTGTTTGAATTATACTTGTGTCCCACTCCACTATTTTTACAGGCCTCTCTGCTTGTGGCACCCAGGAAGTGCACAGTGCCAAGTGTCAAAGGAGGTGGTAAACAGATGGAGCTGTGGTAGCCAGCCTTCCCAACTGCCCCCTTCATATGCGCCAGCGTGCCCACTTACCGGGTCAATGCCAAAGGGATAAGGTCCAAGGAAGACACCAGTGAGGTTAGGGTTCAGGGTGAGCATAGGGTGCTGGGACAGATACTCGTCGCTGCAGTAAAAATAGATAATGTCAAAACTGCACAGTTGGGCCCAGGGGCCCTGGGTGGGTAGGGAAGGGATATAGGTCATACCTCCAGCCTGACTGGTTGGCCATGGCAGCCACACTCCAGCCTGAGGGGAAAATAGTGGTGGCTCTGCTAAAGCACTCATTGTAGATGAAGCCAGTGTAGACGGAGAACAGACCCATGAGCAGGAGTAGGTATCGACCCCCAAAGAAGGTCTGCCAGATCTGGGAGGGTCAGGGGAAGATGGTGTGCTGTTTAGCTCAGCTCAAGAGGCTGCTCCACTCTTGTGCCCTATCCCTTATCCCTTGTCAGGCATGGATGGTTCATACCTCGTTTTGTGTGGCCTTCACAGCTGGTCGGTTCTCGGTGAGGACCATAGCCAGGGCAAAAAGAAACATGAGCAGTCCATGACCCACATCACCAAACATCACAGCGAAGAGGAAGGGGAATGTGATGATGGTGTAGGGAGCTGCAGGCAGACAGGACACAGTCAGACAGGTCCTTGTGGGGGACTGGGTATCGCTTCTTTATCTGAGTTGCCACAGAGGCCTCCCAGGCCCAGCCAAGAGAGTGTTTATGAGGTGGGGACCACTTGGCACATTTCAGAGCCTACAACTATCTATCTATGCCACCCACGGCTTGTTTAAATTTCCTGAGCCTATTTCTCCATTTGTAAAGCGGAGATCTCAGTGCCACCTCACAGGGTTATTATGAATGTCATGGGCAGGCCTGCCAGGTGACAGGCTGTGGATATAGGTTTAGCAGTTCTAGCTGTCAGTTATTTAAAGATAGGGCAGCTACTGAATGGTCCAGAATGATCTTGAACTCCTGAAGTGATCATCCCAACTGGTATTGTTTGTGTGTGCGCATGTGCATGTAGATCAGAGACAACAATGGGTCATTCCTCCATTTTGAGGCACGTTTCTCTTGTCATTAGCCTGGAACCTCACTAAAAGGGGCTGCCTGGCTCCAGCCCACATCTCACCTCCATTGGAATTACAACCATGCACTGCTGAACCCACATGGGCTTTGGAGCTCCACACTCAGGTCTTCAGGCTCTAACTGGCCTAGCCAGCTCCCTAGCTCTGTTGCTCAGTGGGTGTTTGTTATTGTTGTTTGTCTGAATAACATTTATTTGCTAATTTACTGAGGGGAAGGTATGCATGTGTGCAGCTTAAAGGATAACTTGTAGGAGTTAGTGCTACTCCTATATAGGCCCTGGAAATTGAGCTCAAACTGTCAGAATTATTCACTCGCCTTTATTCAATAACCATTTCTCTGGCCCTGAGTGTTATGTTTAAGAAGATCTATAAGCCTGGCATGATGGTTCATACCAATAATTCTAGAACTCAGGAACCGAGGCAGGAGGATTACCATGAACTCAAGACCAACCTGGGTTACAGTGTAACACCCTGTCTCAAGTCAGGGTAATGACACACACCTTTAATCCCAGCACTCAAAATGTAGAGGCAGGTGGATAACTGTGTTCAAGGTCAGCCTGGTCTAGAGTTCCAGGACAGCCAGGGCTACCCAGAGAAACCCTGTCTCAAAAGACTAAGACCAACATAGAAAAGAAGGCCAGGCGGTGGTGGCACACGCCTTTAATCCCAGCACTTGGGAGGCAGAGGCAGGTGGATTTCTGAGTTCAAGTCCAGCCTGGTCTACAGAGTGAGTTCCAGGACAGTCAGGCAGTCAGGGCTACACAGAGAAACCCTGTCTTGAAAAACCAAAAAAAAGAAAAAAGAAAAAAGAAAAGAAAGAAAGAAAAAAGACAGTCTCAAAACTATAAAACAAACCACACACACAAACACACACACACAGGCAAAAAAAGGAGCTGGAGAATACATGGACTCAGACTGATCTTGCCCATCACAAAGGCCTCACACCTTTACTGCAAGCACTTTACCCACTGAGCCTTGAACTTTCTACGTAGCTGAAGATGCCTGAATTCTTGATCCTCTTGCTTCCATCTCCCAAGTGCTAGGATTCTAGGCTTAACTACCATGCTCAGCTTAGACTGGGGATTGAACCAGGGCCTTATGAATCCATGAGGCAGGCGCTCTAGCAACTGAGCCACAATCTCAACCCTATTCATTCCAACTTCATAAAAACAATAACACCTACAACAAACAACATTGCAGTGTGGCCAAGTAAGCCACAATTATAGGCTGCTCTGGGACCCTATAACCTTGCCTTCCTAACACTTCTCTGAGGTTTGTATGATTATTCCCACTTTATAGACCAGGAGAAATGTGACCCACAGGAACTAAGAAACTCATCAAAACAAGTGAGCTAGGCTTTAAGCCACTCCCAAATCTGTTTTCTGAACTGTTCCAAGTTGGTGTTCCCTGTGGATTTAACAGCTGAGACAAGTGTAAAGTCCCAACTGGGACTAGGGTACCCAATAGCCTCCCTGGAGATTGAATTAGGGACTATGCCTCTGTTACAAAAGGGTGGGGTGGACCCAGCTCCTACCTCTCTCAGGGTTTGCACCCAAAAGGCAAGGGCCTTAACTCCTACCCACCCCTCTCAAGGTTTGTTCTCAGACAGAGGATAAGAGAGCTGGCCCCCATTGAAGGAGCAGTGGATCTTACCAGGGTTGACTTCCCTGTATCGGCCCACACCATAGGCATCCACAATGCCCTGGAAGCTGGAGGTGAAGCGATTGGTCCTGATGAGGGTTGGAGGCATGTCCTGGCAGGGGATGCGGTGAGCGACAGCACTCACTCCTTCCTCACTCTGGGGTACCCAGGCAGAGAGACAGAAGCTGATGCTAGAGCCCGTTGAAACTCTGGCCCCTCCCTCCTAGGCCCAGCTGAGATGGGGACTGTAATTTCTGGGTTGAGGGTGGGATGGGATAGCATGAGGGAAGCTGGTCAGCCCCATCCTACCCAAAATGCCCTGGAGGAGGAGGCTCCTAGGAATGGGTACTCACCCTTCAATCCCAGAGCAAAGGTAAGTAATTAGAAGCTTGGAGAGAGACTGGAAACAGAAGGAGGAAAGGCAGGGAGGGAGCAAGCCTCTGGCAGCCTGGATGCTCACCGAGCCGCTCTGCAGCGCCTGCTGTACAGTGGGCAGGTCCCTCGTGGCACACCAGACCTCCGCGATGAGGCACTTGTGTGTGGTGTTCACACTGCACTGGTTGAGGGTCAGGTACACAGCCTTCATCTTGTGGATCTGCACCTGCCATGGGGGCAGCAGCTGCTGCACCCGGCCCAACACCTGGCTCAGGAACCGTTCTGTCTCCCCCAGGACCTGGGGACAAAAAAAAAAAAAAAAAAAAAAAAGGTAATCAGAAGGGGTGGCAGTTGAGGGAGCTAGCAGGGGTCAGGGCATATGATGGGCGCTCACCTCTTGAAGTTCCTGGCTCTGCTGCTGCAGTTGCTGCAAGGTCCTGAGCCGGCTTTCCTCCGGCTCCAGGTATGGGAAGACATGACAGTGGAAGCTGGGGAGAGATGGGGTAGTGAGGGGTCAGTGGAAGTCACCAGGCAGAACTGGGGGCAGGGGAAACTTGACTGAAGGTGTTATCAGGGGTCTGGGCCACACAGGCCCAGCAGACTGGACACCTGCAGTAGCCTAGTGACCATGCACTTGTGGCTCACCAGTCTGTGATCTTTCGGATCTTCTGTCCAATCTGTTCACCCCAGTAGGAGATGACAAAGGTCATCCAAGTTGCAGGCTCACCCTGAGAAAGCCAGGTTTGGTTAATCTCTGGAGCCCTAGCTCCTCCCAAATGGCCCCCACCCTGGCCCCTGCCAGCTCACCGTCACTGGGTCCTCCAGCTGTCCCTCAGTCTCCCTAAAGCTGGCAATGAGGAAGCCGCGGCAAGCTCTCCACAGCAGGCGCTCCAGGGCTGCAGCCTTGTAGGGCTCCACAGCACCTGCCACAAAACTGCCAGCAGGGCTAGAGGGGGGCTGCAGCTCCTCCCAACCCACTTCAGCAGGAAGCACCCATGGGAAGCCCCCAAACACAACATACAGAGACTCAGGGGCCATAAGGCTACCACGAAAAGACAAACTGCCCCACTCACTTGACTTTCAGGTCTGCATGTGGCCCCCGGGTAGCTGGGAGTAGGGGTGTTCTCTCAGAGAAGGGTCCCTCAGTATGGACAGCTGCCATCTAGGCAACAAGAGACAGTGTGAGCCCCAGCCTAGCTTGGGCTTGGCATACATATCTCCTGTCCCCATCCCTGCCCTGGCTGGGGCTGACCGGCGGCGGGCTGTGGCTCTGGCCCAGCACAGCTGAGTGGAGCTGCAGCTGGTGCAGCTGGGCCCGAAGTGCCTGTTGGTTGCCTCGAACATCCCGAAGCTCCTGGGCCAAGCGGTCTGTTTCCTCCTGTATGCGCAGCAGGTCTCGGGGAGGTGGTGCTGGCAGTATCCCCTCAGGTGGGGCCAGTGTCAGGCCTGCCCGCTGCACTTCTTCCCGCAAGAAGGCTAGACACAGAAAGGGGGGTGAGGGAGTTCGGGGAAGCTACACAGGGTTATGCCAGCTAATGTCTACCTTGAGCCAAGAGCTGCAGACATGTAGGGAAATCCCAAATGCGCATCAAATGCCATGACTAATCTGCTGAGTCAGAACTCCAGAAAAATCCCAGGCTTAAACGGCTATTCCAGAAGCTCTGTTCTCCCTGTTCTGCCCTCATCTCTGACCTAAGAAAGGAAGGACTTTCCAGTGCTTGACCCCAGCATCTATCTGCCCAGTTCATCTAGGCAGATAGCTTGAGTTGTGGCTCATACTCCCAGGCAGCCCTGCCTTACCTCCTCGGTCCCACCCACCCAGAACCAAGGACACCCTGCAGATCCCAGCAGCCCTCCCTTCTCTGCCTTCCACCTGGGCAACTGGGGCACTTCCTTTCGGACCAAGCTTGCCTAGCGCTCCTTCCATGAAGCTAGCCTGGAATGTGGGTCTGGGTCCAACTTACTGAAGGTCTTCTCCAGCTCCTCGCAGCGCCGGACATCCACCACGAAGCGTCTCTGGAAGGCGCTCACGGATTCGTTGAGCTGTGATGGATACACACACGGGTCAGAATCTCTGGAAGGGGACCAGGAGGTCACTGCTCTGGGATCCAGGTCTGGGCACCTCCTCCAAACACTTTCTGGGTATCCAATTACCCAGAAAGGACTGAAACGACTAGCTGGAGCAGACTCAACCCCATGCCAGAGAGGGCATGAGTAGGCATGGGAAGGGCACCTGTGCTGGATGGAAGGACTGGGATGCTCCCGCTGCAGACCAGGGGTAATCAATCGCAGGGTCTTTCCTCATGTGGGTTACCCCCCCCAGGGCTCTGGCCCACCCCACTTACGTCTCTGAACTCCACGAGGCCCAGCTCACCCAGCTGGCTCACACAGTTGTAGGCAGATGCTGTGGGCAACAGGAGCTGGACCAACGCCACCTCTTCACTCCGGAACATGGAGCCCATGATCCTTAGGGCAGGACAAAAGGATTGGTTAGGAACTAGCTCCAGACAGGCATCCATACACCTGTTTCCATTCATTCGCTGGACAGATGGGAAAACTGAGGCCCCGAAAAAGGTACTGGGTACTGAGGTCAACAGAAAGTCAGTAGCATGAGAAAACATGGAACGGGCCAATGACCCCAAAGCCTACCACCGTAGGCTGTCTTTAAGCTGGCCTTCCTTCCGCTGCCTCTATGCTCCAGTCTAGCCCAGCAGCTCCCAGATACCCTGGCTCTGTCAGTGTTTGCAGCACTGCATCCATCACCTCTCTGCCTGCCCACACTGGAAACCCATCTTAGCCCTGGGACCCTAGGCTCCAGTCCTGAGGCTGTGACAACTGACACCAAATGCCACTGAGCTGTGCTTCCTTACCCGTGCACAGGGTGGGAATGGAATGCCCTCTAAGTTCCCTGGGGCTAAAATCCTGAAAAAGGGGGGAGGGGGGGATTGCCTTTGGCTGCCTGGCTTGCTATAGCCATTGCCTGCAGGGCTGGGAACAGTCTTGGTGTTGAAACCAGGAAAGTGAAACTGTGAAACAATGGGCGGGAAGCCCCGGTGGCCTCTCTCCAACCCAGCAGGCACACAGACACTTCCTGGCTGGAAAGTGGACTCCAACCGGCCCTGCAGAAGCCAACACTCTCCCCGGGGCCACTGCCTGCTCTGTAGCTATTGCTCTTCAGGCCCAGGGTCCTGGGAACAGTTTCCCCAGTTCTTAACTGGCCTTGAGGCCTGGGGGACACAACTGAGAGGAACTTGAGATACTGACAGGCCCAGCTTGCTGCCTGGGTCTGCCCAAAAGACCACTTCCTCCCTAAGCATAGTTTACTTAAGGGGAAACCACAGTCCTGTCCCCAGCTTGGGAAAGGAAAGAATTCTGTGGCTAGTCAAGAGCCTCAGAAAAGCCAGGCCCCGCGCAGGCAGGGGTGAGCAGGAAGGGCTGGGTGCAGAAGGCCAGGGACTAAGTCTCTAGGGTCCTCCCCAGCTGTGTGACACTGGGTAAGTAAGTCATTTGCCCTCTCTGGGCCTGTTTCCTCTTTGATTGAATAAGACTTGGCCACCCCTGGCAGGAAAGATGTGAGTGAGGAGGTGAATGAAAGATTAGCATCCCCACATCTTACTTCTATAAACACCCTTCCCCCCAATTCCTAGTGGACACCCCAGCCTCATGGATTTTTGTCTGTTTGTTCTTCAAGACAGGTTTCTTCTGGGCAGTGGTGGCACATGCCTTTAATCCCAGCACTTGGGAGGCAGAGGCAGGCGGATTTCTGAGTTCGAGGCCAGCCTGGTCTACAGAGTGAGTTCCAGGACAGCCAAGGCTACACAGAGAAAACCCTGTCTCGAAAAACCAAAAAAAGAAAAAGAAAAAGGAAAAAGAAAAAAAGACAGGGTTTCCCTATATAGTCTTGGCTGTCCTGGACCTTGCTCTGTGGACCAGGCTGGCTTTGAACTCAGAGATCAGCCTGCCTCTGCATCCTTAGCGCTGGGATTAAAGGCGTTCGCCGCCACCACTCCTTCTACCCCAGCCTTATCTTATAAGTGGGCAAAACTAGGTTGAGTAAGGTGAAGTCTAAGGTCATATGGCCAATTGGAACCAAACCAGAGAGGGGTCTGTTCCAGACAGAAGCCCGCTGCTCTGACCTGGCACGTCCTGCCTAGTCCCAGCACCATAACCACCAGCACTAGGGTGCCCCAGCCAAGGATGCTAGCTGTAAATGCAAGGCAAACCAAAGCTCCCCGTGCTCCCTGCAGACAGGCCACACTGTGCACCGTGCTTTTGTTACTAGGTCCTGTCTCCTGCAATCACCAGGACATCTGCGAGCTAGACCCCACATACCACTCGTGATCTGGCCTTCCCCTGAGGTCCCGAAGTTCCCCTGAGGTCCCGAAGTTCTGCCTTACTCCTGCACCCCACTTCTTAGTCTTCCTTCAACCCCTGCCTTTTCTCCCAAGCCCTGCTGTTCGGAGGATCACAGAAAGAGGAGAGGGGCTGGATTCTGCCTTGAACCCGGCCACTTCCTAGTAGGATGGCCTCCGTTTCCTCATCTGTAGAATGGGTCCCTCCCTCAGAGCCAGACGCAGCAGGGGACTCCTTGAGCTCTGGCTTGATGAGGTGGGCTCTGAAGTTGCCCGGAGCTAGCAACCTATCCTTTGCTTCTCCTTGCGGCCTGCCTGCACCGCTGACACGGGCGCGTGGCCTCTGAGTTGCCTCCACCCAGAGTCGGGCGGGGCGCCTGGATCCTTGTCCAGGCGGAGGAAGCGGTTGGTAGGCAGGGCTTGGGGCTCCTCGGCTTAGCAGGACACTCACCCAGATGGACTCTTCGCTCAACTCCGGCTTAGGATCTGAGACCGCCCGCCGGCCAGTGCAGCTCACCCCAGCTTCGAAATACCGGAGTGGGCGTGGCCTGCGACGGCCTGCCCACTGCCCGCCCCGTCCCGCCCCCTCTGAGTTCGGGCGCGGGGTGGGGGTGGGGGTGAGGGCGGTGTCTGAACTGATTCTGGACGTCCCGGAATCGTTTAATCCCGGGAATCGGGAGATAACCGACACCCGGGATGCCCGGTAGGACCTTAAGGATAGGCCACCTTCATCTTCCTGATGGATCCTAGTACATACAAGCTGCTGCTTCGCTATTGTGCAAGATCTGCTGCTACCCAACCTCACCCACCACACCTCAGGCTATGCTGGGTAAGGGTGGCCCCACTCTTTGGGTGTTGGTTGGGCCAGTCTCTGCTGAGGAACTTGCACGCGGAGCCTGGAGACTCTTCAGAAGTGCCTCAACCTCCTTCCTAGCCCTTGAGGTCTGGAAACTGGGAGACGGGACCATTCAGCTGCCTGCACTTTGGACAGGCTGGACTGTACCCAGTGGGGACCAGGGGGACAAGGGGCCCCTCAGCTCTGGTGATCTTTGGACCCCATTCAGTAAACAAGGGCCCTAGTGTGTGTGTGTGGGGGGGGGAATGTAGAATGGAAGCCTAGGGCAACCTGGAAACTGAGTCAAAGTGGGTAGGTATCCTCAGAAAACAGGTATAGCAGGGGTCTGATCTGACTTGGTGTGAGGACCCTCACACAAGTGCACCAGGGGGCACAAGCCAGTGCTCTTCACTGTGGGGGACCCACAGGGCCATAAAGTTGTTGTGGTTACTGAGGGAGAAGTGTACATTAGAATATGAGAACCAAGCCAGCAGCCACCCCACCCCCCACAGTGTGTGTGTGTACGCGCACATTCATGTAACATCCACACTCAGGAGGGGTCAGAGCTGCGTGGCTTGGCTGGGCCTGCAAACAGAAGCTGGGGCCACACAGCAGCCTGAGCAGGGAACTTAGTGGGCAAAGGGGATGTAGCAAGAGGCGATGCCAGCTCAGAGGCAGCAGGACCTGTCATTCCCTTGTGACTGTCACCCCCTAGCAGGCTTCCTGTTCCCCAAAGGACACCCTGACCTTGGGGGCGTTGGGTGCAAGTGTGTGCGGCTACACTCGCCGTGTGTGCAAGCACACACGGAAGCCCAAGGCTGACAGCAGGATGTCTTTCCTCTGTTGTCCACCATCTCACTCATTTGAGACGGTTTCTCGCTGAACCTTGCCGTTTAGATTAAGTCTGGCTAGCGAGTGACTCTGGGGTTCACCCCACTCCACCCCGCCCCCCCCCCCAGCAGCAGGTAACAGACATGTGGCCACACTGAGCTGTTATGTGCACTCTCAGGATAAGAACAATTTATGCAGCCTCCTCCTGAGGCTGTTGATGGACTCTGACTGAAACCTGGAAAGGATCCAAGTCCAAACAGCTACATCGATGGATGTCTGAGAAGACAGAAGACCCGGACCTCACCTCTCAGACACCCAACACCAATGAGGACAACAGGCCCCTGGTGACCTGCATTGCCAGGCTGTGGGAAGCCCAGATGTGTGATATGGTTCTGGGTACTGTTGCCAACAACAGAGAGGCCCGGTAGGCCTGTGAACCATAGAGGATGGCTGGGTTCTGCATTTGCTAGATTTTGTGGGCAGGTAAGCCACTGGAAGCCAAGGAGGGACCGATGCAGCGGGCCATGGACACCTGGTCTGTGCGAAACAAACCAGAGGCCCTGGCTGCGTGGGGTAGGTTCTGCCCTAGAAATGGAACAACACAACAGGAAGCTGTGAGATCATAGTTTCTTTATGAGCAACAGGGGCCACAAGGCTGAACCAGGTGGCCAAGGTCACCAGTGGCTTGGTCACCGGTACAGGTAGTCAGCCTGGATGTTGGCAGCAATCTCGGCTTCCCACTTGTCTCCGTTGTTGAGTAGCTTCTCCTTATTGTACAGCAACTCCTCGTGCGTCTCGGTAGAGAACTCAAAGTTGGGGCCCTACGAGAAGGTGGACAGTCAGCAGGGCAAATCCTTCCCAGGAGCCTCTGCGCTGGCCACGTCACCCAGCCCACTCACCTCCACAATGGCATCAACAGGGCAGGCTTCCTGGCAGAAACCGCAGTAGATACACTTGGTCATGTCAATGTCATAGCGTGTCGTCCGGCGGCTGCCATCAGCTCTTGGCTCAGCCTCAATGGTGATGGCCTGAGGGTGGGGCCACAGGTCACTGTCATACTGGCAGACTCCCTCTAGCCCTGGTTCTGTCCATCACAGCTCACAATCTGACCCCTGGAGGCCTGCAATGCATGCCTCATTTCCTAGCCCTCCAAAGGAGCCACTGTTCACATGGCCCCAATAGTCTCTGCCGGGTGATCCTCCTGTCCCACAAGGAAAAGGCTATGCTCTGCTCCCTGAAAAGGTGTGGCCCTAAGAGGTCCCCTGGGCAGTAAGTACCCAGTGACTGTCATGCCGAACAACTTTGCTAACAATCCCCATTTGTTGGAGAAACTTAATTCTCAAGCAAGATTGAAGGATTTCCTGAATTCACATAGTAATGAGGGACACAGACCAAATTTTTGCTTTTTTGTTTTTTGAGACAGGGTTTCTGTGTAGCCCTGACTATCCTGGAACTCACTCTGTAGACCAGGCTGGCCTTGAACTCAGAAATCTGCCTGCCTCTGCCTCCCAAGTGCTGGGATTAAAGGCATGCGCCACCACCGCCCAGCCACAGACCAAATTTTAAGGTATATTCTTAACTATCAGTTTCTGGGGGACAGCTGTATTCCAGCCAAGGGTAAGAAGGGATAGCCTGGGAACTACAGGCCAGGAGGACCTTTAAGGAACTTGACACTCCCTAGTGGCAAGTTTGCTACTCACAGTAGAGCCTCAGGAGGCACACATCTTTCTTTCTTTTGAGACAAGAGTTTCTCTGTATAGCCCTGGATGTCCCGGAACTCTGTAGTCCAGGTTGGCCTGAATTAAAGGCATGCACCACCATGTCCAGGAAAGGCACATCCTTTGGTGTTTATGACAGTGGGAATAAAACCTCTCCTGGCTACTCTTGCATTTACAGGGAGGATATGAGGAAGAAGCCTAGCTTGTCTGGGCTCCGGCTGCTGGAGCACACACTAGACATTACAAAACCATCACTGCATCTTCCTGTTTCCACAACAGTTTCAGCCTCGGGCATTATGTGTAGTGCCCACCAGCACAATTGAAAGCCAGGCTCTGAGGAGCAGCCATTCCTGTTGCATATTCTCAGCTCGAACCCAGAATGGCCACATAGACAGGGCCCAAACTGTGCCATGGCCCATAGGCCCAAATGTCACGTGATTATTGACTCCTAGGGTGGGATATGAGTGCTCCACGTGGCCTGCTTGGGATGGAGCCTGCCCCCAGCTGGCTTCCTGGACTTAGCACTTGGACATCAAGGACTCATTGTCCCACACACAGGGTCAGAGTTAGGTCAATCGAGAAAAGGATAACATCAGGTGTCTGTGGCAGTGCATACTTTTATCTTCATACTCCAGAGGTGGAGGCAGACAGATTTGTGAGTTCAAGGCCAGCCTAGTTTACACAATGAGTTCCAGCTAGTGCTACATAGTGAGACTCTGTCTCAAAAGAAAAAAAAGGACTTTCCTGGGGGAGTGTATCAAGGTAGGGGTCAGATTTAGGGCCTAGTAGTTAGAAGGCAGACTCACCTGTGCGGGACAGATGGCCTCACAGAGCTTGCAGGCAATGCAACGCTCCTCCCCGGATGGGTAGCGCCGCAGTGCGTGCTCCCCACGGAAGCGCGGACTCAGTGGGCCCTTCTCAAAGGGGTAGTTGATGGTGGCAGGCTCCCGAAAGAGGTAACTTAGGGTCATGCCCAGTCCTGTGAATAGCACAAAGCTGGTAAGGGGATGCTCTCCTCCCCGGCCATCCATGCCTGACTCTCACCTCTCCCCTCCACACTGGCACCCACCTCGGATGAGTTCTGTCCACATCAGAATCCGAGCCGCACTGTCAGTTGCAGACTTCAAGTCCACTTCAGACTCCTGTTCCTTCATATTCACATACTCTGCAGGAGGTCAGGGTGGGAGGTTAACTGAAGCTGGCTCTGGAAGATGAGGCCCAACTCTCAATCCTGGGGGCAGCAGGTGAGTTCTTAGTGAGGGAGGGCTTGGGAGACCGGCCAGCAGCCCTGGGGAGCCTTGGTGGGTCTTCTGCCCAGGTAATTCAAAGCGCACCCAGGTGAAGCTTTTAAGGGTCCTGGGTCCTCCTAGTGGGTCCTGATAAAGGGGAACAGGACCTAGCAGCTCTTTCCCATCACATGTCTCCCTCTTTTGACGCCACCACAGTGACTGTGAGTCACATTCTCTCTTGATCACTACCTTCATTTTCAGAGTGGAAACTAGAGCTCACAGAGGGTCCCTAACAAAGCAGTTTCCCTGGCCTCGGGTGTGTCGACAATTAGAAAAGCTCAAGTCAGAAAATCTGGTACTCACTGTACGTTGCTGCCACAGCACTGCTATGAAGGCTTTGACCATTAAGATGTCCTGCAAGGAGAGAGGTGAGTTCATACCAGGAAGCCCGGCTCCCCCAACCCCAGGAAAGGTTTCCAATCCTACCTGTGCGCATGGCCTGGGCCAAGGCCCGTGGCAGCATGGACGAGCTCAGGCGATACATCTGGAATATGCAGAAGGGAAGAGAAGGGTCTAAAACTGCCCTCCTCGGGACTTCTATCTTACGCCCTAGCCACTCACAATCCCAGTCAAGACCAGTACCCTCAATCTGACCTCACTCTGCTGACTCACAGTTCCTGGACACCCCAAATTCCTTCCATTTCTGCAGCTCCTCAGCAACCTATTAATCCATTTCCCCGTCCACCCCTCATCCTCCACTCACACCAAAGCTCCCTGACCACCACCAGTGTATTGAGTTAACTCCGAGCCAGGCTTCATGCCAAATGTCATAGACCCTGTCATCCTGTCATGTTAAGTGATTGTCCCCAAATTACCCAATGCCATTGGAACCAGCACAGAAATCCAGGAGATAACCTGCAGGAAACCCTTAAAGGTTTAAGTAATCATCAGGGTCAAGTTCCTCTCCCCAACCTAAGGACCTCCTGGAACTCTGAGCCCCAGCCTGCGGAGTGACCTTGGGCAAATGATGTCCCCTGGCCTTGGTTTCTGGCTTGCGATGTAAGAAGAGGGGTCCCGAAAATTAAGGATGTATGCAACCAAGGGGCTATTGACCGAGAGTCTGGCACATCACCAACGCTCTAGCGCCCTCTTGTGACCTTTGACCTGTAGCGGGTCGGCCAATTCTTGACCCCAGGCAATCCTGGATCCCACTTTCTCTCAGACCTTCCCCTTGACCTCTGACCCTAAGAACGCCGAAGGCATCCGGCGAGGCAGCGCATGCGCCTGAGCGTACTGGCTTCCCGGCCCGCAGCTCGGGAAGGACGCACAAGCCGCGGGTCCCGAGCCGACCCACTAGATCCCAGACTTCACGAGGCCAGCGGTGACACCCTGTTCAACCCTGTCGTCGCGTCACCCAGATCCTGTCTTCATTGCCTTGCCCTGGACACCCACCTTGAAGTGCGGCGGCTCCTTCCCTGGCCCAGGTGCGAGTCAACCGGAAGGCGGAGCCTAAGTTTAGGATGCTGCCATTGGGCGAGCTTCTCACGCCTTTTTCTTCAGTGCCCTTTCCTTCTTTGGTCTGATTGGCCTGTGGTTCTGCAGGAGGCGGGCTCAGGACTATATTTTCCTCTAATTGGCTGATGGGAGCAGATGCTTGAAGTTTTGTAGGGAGCTGCCATATTGTATCGGAGGTTAATATGCCTGACTTCCGAGATGCTGAAGGCGGGACTTCCTGAGCTCGGTTCTGGACGTTGGTAAAGTCCCGGGAGACGGGAGGGGTGGGGCTCATTTGAATACTGCCAAGATGGCGGCAGCTCGTAAGCGCTTTAACCACTCCGCTTCTTCTGGTCCTTGTAACGGCCGCGGGTAGCAGGACTTTTGTCAAGACTGCCCCCAGGACTTGGGAACCATGAGGCAATCTGCATGCCTTGTATGGCGTGCGTGATCAGGGAAGGCTTCCTT
Source organism: Mastomys coucha (assembly GCF_008632895.1). Lineage (NCBI taxonomy): Eukaryota > Metazoa > Chordata > Mammalia > Rodentia > Muridae > Mastomys > Mastomys coucha. The sequence continues at coordinate 135,298,610 of NW_022196904.1, forward strand.
TAGGAAGTAGTGTCTAAGCTGGCGGTGAGGAATCTGGCAGGCCAGGAAGAACATGTTGACTTGGTCAAAAACCAGGCCACGCTGGGCGGTGGTGGCGCACGCCTTTAATCCCAGCACTTGGGAGGCAGAGGCAGGCGGATTTCTGAGTTCGAGGCCAGCCTGGTCTACAGAGTGAGTTCCAGGACAGCCAAGGCTACACAGAGAAACCCTGTCTCGAAAAAAAAAACCAAACCAAAAAAAAAAAAAAAAAAGACCAGGCCACGTGTAGAGACAGGAAGTCAAAAATTGAGGTTTTAGCAGTTGAGTGGCTAGAAGCGTCATCCCATGGAGCCTGGAGCTCAGACTGGTGGAAAGTTTCACTGCTGAGAAGAATGGGGAGGAGTCTGCATGGGACAAGATGGGGATACCATGTGAGGTGAGGGGTGAGGAATAGTTGGGGGAGTGAGTAGCTGGAAGAGCTGAGGGGTGAGTAGCTGGGGGAGGATCGTAGTCTTACCATGGAGGCAGCACCTCCACTCCAAAAAGACAAGACACCTGTAGCTTGGAGTCAGCCCTCCTAGTTTAATACTTCCAGTGACCATAGGTTGTTTTGTTAATTTATCTCCATTGTGCAGATAGAAAACTGAGGTTCAGGAGACCCAGACATGCCTGGTCACAGAGTATGACCTGTGCCAAATATCACTGCTCCCTTGCAATACTATCCACAACAAGAAAGTGGGTAGTTCAGGAGAGCCCTGCTCTCTCAAAGATTCTATGGCTAACACTGGGCAGGTCACTGCCTCCTTTCCTACATTCCTACCCTCAGCCTATCTCATTCAAAGGTCCAAAAAAGAGCCCCAGGAGGTGGAGGGCTCCACCAAGAAGGGCTGAGCAAACTGCTCTGTGACCTGGACCCTGGCAGGCCACTTCCTCTGCAGCTGTGCCCCAGGCAGGCTCCTGTGCCCCAACACCCCTGCTTACAGCAGAGTGCAGCTGCAGCACCTCTGCTCCATGGCCACCAGCAACACCCTGAGGTTTCGACTGGAGTAGGGTGGGTAGCGCAAGTCATTGATCTTCTCCATTCCCGGGCTACGCAGCAGACAGGCACGCTGGTTGGAGAAGGTGTCAAAGGAGAACTTGCCGTGGTACCTGCCCATCCCGCTGGTCCCTGTGGGCAGCACAGAACACAGGTCTTTAGGTCTTTAAGGGCCAAGCGGGGGGAGCATTGCATAGACTTGGCTTTGACAGGTAGGCTATCTTAGCCTCTGTTTCTCTGTGTGTTCAGTGGGCTATCACAAGGCATTACAGATGAGCACTGAGCTTGCCCCAGCCAGTTTACCAGGTGTCCTGAGGGATAGGCAAACTGAGGTCATGGGCATGAGTTCTGGAGCCAGGCTGCCCAACGTTGAATCCCAGCTCTGTACTGAACACGTATGTCGCTCTGGGCAAGTGACTGCCTCAGGCTCTCTGTGAGAGTGGCATCTTCTTTCTAGGTTTGTGACAGACATCTTCAAACCTGTGTTACTGTCTAGGAAGGGACAGGGACTCAACCCAGAACGTCCAGGGGACATGGCCTGGATGGAGTTGGGAATAATGAAGCTGGCTTGTTAAAGTTAGTGAAGCCAGAGGAATGTGAAGTCAGCCAGATAGAGTGTAAGCGGGGAAGGTGGGGGTAACATGTAAAGGTCATGTTCAGTAGCTGCCACAACAGACTAAAGGGGGGAACAGGAGCAGGACTTCTAGGCAAGACCAGGACTGGTAGGCAATGCTGTCACTTGCTCTGATACTGAGTCTGACCGGGCGGAAGGACCAGGATACTTCCAGTGAGGAAGTCAGCCTAAAGGAGAAGTGGCTGCTCTGGTTACATGCCTGTGGGCTTGCTCGGATACAGCTGTGAGGTTTGGAGTTGGGGGGATGGGGCATCTCCACATCCCTGGCCTCCTGAAAACAGAGACACCCAGAGCTGGGTTTGCAGGAACTTGGGAAGGCTGAAGGAGCATCATTTGGCCCTGCCATGGGGTTGAAGGCCAGGACTGTGTGGGGATGGGTGGCCAAAGTCTAGGGAGAGACAAAGACTTCAGTAGCTGGAAGCAACTGGTGTGTTTTTATAAATGCACCAAGATGATCTCCCCATGGCTTCTCACACACATGTTTAGTGCAAGCATATCTGGAAGGTTCCACCATAGACTGTGGGGAGGTGGGAGAGAGGCAGGCTAGATGGACACTGTCAGTGGAGAGGGGCTTCCACTCCTGCCCACTGCACTAGGCACTGAGAGTGGGGCACAACTTCTACAGTTAGTGTGGTCAAGGAGCAGGGTAGGGAGGCAGGTAGGGGGTCAGCCAAGGAGGGCAGAGCTCTGCAGCTACCTACCCACTCCTCCAAAAGGAAGGCTGGACAGGGTCATGTGCATGAAGCCATCATTCCCACAGAAACCCCCGCTGCTGGTCTGAGCCAATACCTGTTTGACGACCTGGGAGAGAAAGAGGAACTGTTTCAGTGAGGGCCTGAGGTCCAAGATAACCCTAATGGGACAGACCCACAAACTCCACCCTGGGGCATATTCTCTATGGATCTGCCTGTAAGTGTCCCTGGCAGGGTGTTGGGAGACAAGCCCAAAAATAAGTCATGCGACCTGGATCATCTACTCAGGCAGAGTAGGACACAGTGAAGCATCCAGTCATGGAGGCGTCCCAGGGAATGGGAGGGGGTAACTACTAGTCTTACTATAAAAGAGACAGCTCTTCTAGAGAGAGGGGCAAGAGAAGTAAAGGGAGCTATGGGGCGAGTTTGGGTCACTAAGGTCGGGTTTGAACTTAGCAGCCTTAGAAAGCCTTGACTGACTTTCTGGAGGGTTTTCTCGGTCTGCAGGTCCCTCAAACGCTGAAGGAAAAGGAGATGGGTTTGCCCTACTTAATGCCCCCAATGACAACTCTGAGTTGGACCCCGTCTGGTGAAGTGGATCCTAGCAGGTATCAATCAGCATTGCCTCAGCCTGAGGCTACCCAGAGCGACAGTCCCATCAGAGGGAGAGCAGGCTGGAAGACAGCCTGGTCTCAGACTGGTGCTGGGTTCAGGAGACTAAAGATAGTTGGCACTCTCTGCCAAAAGTGCCGTGTTGTGTTCTCTAAAGGTTCTACAGAGGAATGGCCAAGTTGGAAGTTGAGTCTGAGATGGTCTCAGCAGAGACTTTCATGTAGAACAAAGGAGGAAGTGGCCACAGGGCAGAGCCAGGGCAGACTGTAGACTTGCACAGTCAGACACAGTGTTGGATACGGTGGCACGTGCCCGTAATTATACCAGTGAGGATGCGAGGGCTGGGAGTTGAAGGTAATCCTTTTTTTTTTTTTTTGGTTTTTTCGAGACAGGGTTTCTCTGTGTAGCCCTGGCTGTCCTAGAACTCACTCTGTAGACCAGGCTGGCCTCTAACTCAGAAATCTGCCTGCCTCTGCCTCCCAAGTGCTGGGATTAAAGGCGTGCACCACCACTGCCCAGCTGAAGATAATCCTTAGCTACATAGTGAGTTGAAGGCTAGCCTGAGCTACTTGAGGCCCCACGGAGATGGCTCCATGTGTAAAGACTTTTGCTGTCAAGCCTGACAATCTGACTTGATCCCCAAAACACACATGGTAGAAGGAAAGAGCTGAGTCCTCAAGTTGTCCTCTGACCACCACACAATAAATAAATGTAAAATAAAAAATCTGTTTTTAAAGCTGGGGCTAGTGGGTAAAGGCACTTGCCACCAAGCCTAATGACCTAAGATTGATGCCCAGGATCCACAAGGTAGGAGGAGAGAACGGACTCCTGCAAATTGTGTTCCAGCCTCTGCATCTACACACAAATATATACAAAGGTTATAAAAAACGCTAAGCTGAGAACACACACACAACAAGGCTGTTATAACTGAATAAATGGCTCAAGAGACAAACCGTTCCCCTGGGGTCTAGAACACATCTGCAGTAACATGGTAGTTGTCCCTTCCATAGAGAGAGTGCCAGCATACTGCCTCCCTTCGGGGCCAGCATGGAGGCTTGTTCAGACACTCCAGATAGGACAGAACAGCTCTCCCCAGGGCCTTCCAGCAGACATGGCCTTGCTCAAGCAACCTTTAGCATCCTGTGGCTCTGTGATACGCCACATTTCTAGGCATTCTGTCTAGAAACCCCATTCCCTGACACAGAGTTGTGAGAGACCAGGAAACTGGGGACATTGTAGAGACCTTGGCTGAGGCCGAGTCCATGCGGCACAAGATCCAGAGCACCCGTGGCACAGATGGAGGAGGGGCAGTGGTGGCGACGCCTAGAGTACTTTTCTGGTTCTGGAGTTGCCAGGGTCCTGCATGGGGAACTGCTTGTGGGGTACACGGGAAGTCTACTCCTTTGTGGCTTTTTGTATACTTAAAGTTTTGTATAAATAAAGTGTATTTTATTTTAATGGTAACAGCTGGGTATGTAACTGATTTGGTAGGGTTTTTTCTTAATTTTATTACATTGTATTGTGTGTTTGTGTGTGTGAGAGAGAAACTAGTGAAACACTAGTCACAGCTCATGAGATCTTTTGGGAAAAAAATTTGTGGGAGTCTGTTGTTCTCCCGCAGGATTCTTGGAGATTGAGCTCAGATCACCAGTTTTGTGACATCTTTACTGGTTCGGCTATCTCACTCACATCCCCTTATTTGGTAGACTTGTTTGCTTCTAATCTTTAAGATGTATTTATTTCATGATTATATTTTGCCTGTATGTGTGTATGTGTACCATGTATGTGCTTGGGCTACATGAGACCTCATCTCAGAAAATTGTTTGTCCAGGTATGATGACATCCAGGATAGTTTGCCCCAGGGAAGGTTTGACTTTTGGGAGGGAGGGCAGGGACAAAGCCAGGAGGCCACCATGCCTAAGGCCCTGTAACTACCCAGAGGGTCTGTACCCCTTGTTGCCACCCCTCCCACAGCCCATCTCTGGTACTTGATCCCACCTGGCTTCTCTTAGAGAAGGCATACAGTGCCAGTGGCTTCTCCCGCCGATTGATGAACTCAATGGCCTCATCCAGGCTCCTCACAGTCACCAGGGGCAGGATGGGCCCAAAGATCTCCTCCTGCATCACGGGCTCTGTCTCCTGCACATCCACTAACACTGTGGGGGCTGCAATACAAGAGACAACCCAGTCTCATCCATAGGCAAGACCATGTCCAGAAAGAGGGGCTCCAATAAGGACAGAGCCTGCGTACAGGTTAAATCCAGAGTCTGACTTCTAGGACCTCAGGCTTGGGATCTGGAGTCTCACAGAACAACAAAAGCTAGAACAGAGGTTTAAGCCACACTCTGAACTTCTAGAGTGAGATCACAGCTCACTGGGTCCTGGGCTTTTTTGAGGACCCACACTAATAGGGGCACTGTGGCACTGGGTACCAAAAGCTGTGTGCTTAGGCCAGCTTCGAGAGGTATGGAGACATAGGCTGAGACCTGCAGTCCAACATGGGCTCCTCTGACTTAGGAAGGTCTTAGCCTAGGTCAGAGGGAGACTCACCAATGTAGCGCTCTCCCTCATCACTCTGGCCACCGATGGCCACACGGCCACAGCCCAGCAATCCCTGGAGCCTCTTGAAATGCTTCTGGTTGATGATTCTGCCCAGGTTGGGGGAGGTCTGTGGGTTGTCTCCATAGAAACGCGTGATGGCATTCTGCAGGGCAGGCACCAATCTCTCCTGCATCTCTTGGCTACACAGGACGTAGTCGGGGGCCACACAGGTCTGGCCGGCATTGAAGTAGCGGAACCAAGCCACACGGTTGGCCACTATCTGGGGGTCGCAGTTGTCATCCACATAGCAGGGGTTCTTACCCCCCAGCTCCAGAGTGATGGGTGTCAGATGTTTGGCAGCAGCAGCCATGACGATCTTGCCTACACGAGGACTCCCTGAGAACATGGAAAGGTCAAGAGTGGCTCACAAGTCAATTAGCTAGGTGTGTGGCCTCACTTGGATCCCTGCACAGGAGATCCAAAGGAGTTTATTCTACACTCCCAGCAGTAAGTTGGACTCCATAACTCCCTCCTAGGTGAAGCCTCTCTGCTTCTCTCTCTCTGTCCCACACTGAAGCTCACTGTCCAGCTCACCACAGGACTAACCACTTTTTCATCTTCTGAAACCTCTGATGTCTTTCGCCTTGTCCTCTAAGGCCAGAGCCAGTTTAGCCTGACCGATGCTCAGGACTCTCCTCTCAGTCTCATATACTCCATCTTCCCTAAATTCTGCTCCACAGGCTACTCCCTGAGTCCTCCTCCCCTTCCCTCATCCGCTCATCCTCCAGCCTGTCCCAGCCCTTCCCTGCCATACCACAATTCCTCCATTCCTTGCTTACTCTCTGCTCTTCTCCGTTCACATCCCACAGAGGCACTCTGGGGACAGGGACACTTGCCTGTGATCTCAGTGCTCTGGAAGCTGAGGTAGATTACTTTAACTTCAATGCCAGTCTGGGCTACAGTGTGAGATCCTATCTCAAACAGTGGCTGAGCCAGCCATGGAGGTGCGCTCCTGTAACCCCTGCCCTCAGAAGTAAGAATATCCGGACTACAAGCTCACCCTCGGCTATGTAGTGATTTGAGGCCAGCAGGTGATACATAAGGCCTTGTTTAGAAAAAAAAAAAAAAAAAAAAAAAAAAAAAAAAAAAAAAGCCAAACCCAAACAAGAGCAGCAGTCCCACCTCAGGCTGAGAGTTGAGCTCAGTGCAGAGCACTTGCTTGGCATGCAAGAAGTTTTGAGTTTGATCCCCAGCACCTCAAACACTGACAAAAGACTCCAGAACAGACAGCCTTGGACATGATCTGCAGTCTATGTACTCAACAGAGATCCCCTGCCTGAGGGAGGAGGGTTTCGATGAACACTTCCTAAGGACTGTATGCTGCTTAAAAGACTTTTTCTTCTAGGCCTATTTTGGCTTTGGACAGCCTCAGTTTTACAGGCGAGCAAACTGACCACATTAGTCATGGGACCTTGCATCAAGATCCCAGTCTGGTTTGTTAGGCCCTGGCTTGGAAACTGGTCTTGGGCTTTGCCTTGCCTCTGTACCTGGCCCTGGGGACCCAAACCTAAGGGCCACTAGGGCTGAGGGTGTGGAGGGGACTCTGATGACACTCCCTGCCTCTTGCCTTGCCTACTTATGAGACTGTACTGGTGGCTTTTCCCAAAGGGAAGACCAATCTGCCTTTGCTCCAGCAGCCTTCCCTCTTCCCAGCTGCACTTTTCTGAGGCTTGAGGCAAAGTCTAGAGAAACTTCCAAAGGCCTGCAGGGCAGTGGTGGCGCACATCTTTAATCCCAGCTCTTGGGAGGCAGAGACAGGCGGATTTCTGAGTTCGAGGCCAGCCTGGTCTACAGAGTGAGTTCCAGGACAGTAAGGGCTATACAAAACAAAACAAAACAACAACAAAAAATCCCAAAGCCCACACTTCGCCCCTACTCTAACCACATGCAAGTCAGAACCAGCCAGCGCAGGCCTTGGAAGTACTACCCACCTTTAAATCCCCTAGAAGCTTCATCTTGGTCCCTCGAAGCAGACATCTGGGACCTGGGACAAGCTAGCATAATGGCAGGTGTCCTCTGGGAGCTAGTCTCCCTAAGAGCTTGGGTGCAAATCCTATCCTGGCTAACTGGGCAGCTCTGCCCTTCAGCAGCCTGAGCCAGCCTCTTACTGTGAAGGCTGAAGGGAGGCCATGGGGGTCTGCTGTCAGGGCCTGGTGCAGTAGAAGCTTGACACGGACAGATTTTTGACTAGTGAGGTTGAGGTTAGGGAGGTAGCTAGTGTATGTGGACATGGGATTCTGCACTTCTCTCTTACGCTGTGGGTGCTGGAGCCACCCCAGAGCCTTACCTGTGAAGAAGATGTAGTCGAACTTGTGTTCCAGCAGCTGCCCGGTCTCCTGAGGCCCACCCAGCACCACAGCAAAGCAACTCTGTGGGGGCAGGGGAGGTCCTCAGACCCAGCCTCCGTATCCAGGGGTGGTCCACCCTGCTTGGATCCCACCCACTTTGCTTCACCCAGGCATGGACAATCCTTCCTGAGAACTTCCCAGGACAGGGATGGCTGAACACTAGACCAAGAGAAAAAATGGTGCTAGGACCAGCTATGGGACTTCAGGGGACAGACTACATGGGCTAGATCCTAGAAGGGAAGCTGGAGGTGAGAAAAGGTGATGTAGCTAAAGCCATACAACTCAGAAGAGCCCCTGCTAGCCAAGTGTAGGAACTCCTCTATCTCTGCTTACCTGGTCCAGATAGCGGGGTAGGACCTCAGCCAGGATCTTTTCAATGGCCTTGCTGTTCTCTGAGGGCTTGAGTACCACACAGTTTCCTGCAGCCAGCACAGAGGGAATGCTGGGGACATGTCCACACCCACCCTCAGACCAGACCCTCAGATGAGTCAGAAGTGATGGATGGGACCACCTAGGAGCAGGATGCCAATCCACCTGTCTTCCCTTTCCGGGTTCCTAGGTAGTCCTGAGCTCTCCAGTGAGTAGGGCTATGGGAAGGTAGAGGTCTCCTCACCTGCAGCAATGGCCCCCACCAGCGGCACGAGGGTAAGGTTCAAGGGGTAATTCCAAGGCACGATGATGAGCACCAGACCGAAGGGCTCCTTCCGGATGAAGGCTGAGTCCAGCTGTGTGGCCTGGGCCAGGGGCGAGCCGTGAGGCTCTGTGGAGCCACACGGTGGGAGCAAGGCGTTCCCAAAAGCCCACCTACCACCCCGCCCTGCCCCCTCTGCCAACTTACCAGATTCTTGGACACTTTCTCATCCTTCATCCAAGACCGGAGGTTCCTCAGGGCCAGGTCCACCTCAGACTGACTGATGGCAATCTCAGACACCTCTGACTCGAAGGCTGACTACAGAAAGGGCTGAGGGTCAGGGCTGAATGGGGTGGGGATCGCTTCCTTCCTGTAGGTCCTACGTTTCTTTATCCTTTCACTCACTCGCTCATTCATTCATTCACCCACTCCTGGGAGCCCTGTGCACCTGGAGGCAGACTGTATAGTGGGAAGAGATCCCAGCTGGTACAAATACCCTGGTGGCTTCTGCACAGCACAGAACACAGAGCATGAGGCACAAGGCACGGTTCTCCTCATCTTACTTCCTACAGCCCAGGGGGATACTACCAAGTGCCCCTGTAGCAGAAGATGAAGGCCTGGAGAGGCGGTTCAGAGTGCCAGGCAAGACTGTACAAGGGAATACTCCACACAAAGCCTGGTCAGAGTGCCAGGCAAGACTGTACAAGGGAATACTCCACACAAAGCCTGGTGGGTGTCTCGTGCAACCCAACCACCATGATTTCTAGTAGCTAAGCCTACTTCCTGCAAGTTTCAGCTCATAGCAAGCCTGGCAGTTCCTGAGGACCCTAGGGAAGTTTTGAGTGGGCTTAGAAATCAGTCTATACCCAGGGGGCACAGTGACCTCAAGAGAGTAGGGTACTATGAATGAGGCTCTTCTTTGGGCCCTGCTTTTCCTGGCTGTGTGTCTCTGGGCAAGAAAATGAGTTCTCTGATCCCTCCTCTAAGGCTAACTGGCTGTGACTGCCCAGCAGGAGGAGTGCTAGGGGTAGGATGAGGGGATGGCCACGGGGCAGATGCTGCCTGGCCTGCTGAGGGTAGAGACAGTGAGTGGTCTGACTGGATCAGAGGGAGGCACCCAGTTGAATTTTCTGGGCTGCTGCATCCTTTGTAAGGCCCAGGCTTCTGGAGTCGGATGAGAAAGCGGAGGTGGAACCTGAGCTGAAGGGGGAAAGGTTGAATCCCCTGGGTGCTGGGCGGGGCTGGTGAGAAGCTGCAGGAGTCAGTCTCAGGAGTCTGAGAATGGGGGTGGGGAGTGTCTCTAAGGTAACCGCAGGGGATATAGGAAAGAGGAACTCCGGGGGCAATCCCTTGGACAGCCATCTCAGGACTGGAGGTGGGGGGCCTGTATGGCTGCTGCTGGGACTGGGAGGGAACCACAGGGCCTGCAGGGTACAGAGGCTGTGATGTCTACAGTGCCAAGTGAGATCCAAATCCTCCAGAGCATGGCCCATATCCTCAGGCCTTCTTTTCCATGTTTTTCTGTCTCTCTTACTTCCCCCGAGCCACTCTGGGCTTCTGCAGCTCCCCAGTTACAGACACACCAAGCTCTCCTGCCTCAGGACCTTTGCATATGCTGCTGGGCCACTTCCTCCAATGTCCACGAAGCTCTTTCTTTCTCCTACATCCTGTCTGTTCTGAGCCACTCCTCCCTTTTTAGGATAGCCCTCTTTGACCCCCACATACAAACCACCTTCATGAGCTGGCCCCTGTTAACAACGGAGTGCGTACACCTTACCATGTTACCAGGCAGCATGCACAGCCTGTCCCCTGTTAGTTCTGTAGACACAGGGACTTTACTTTGCTCTATCTCTCCAGACCCTAGACTGGTACCAGAACCAAGCACATGCCAAGTTTTCCATAAGCAGCTGCAGAGTAGCTGGAGGACAGCTGGAGGGGTCAAACAGTCCGCTGTGTCCTCTGGGCTTTCAGCCTCTCTAACTGGAGGATGTGCCTGAGCTGTGCTCCTTATCCCAGCTGGACCACCCTTGCTGGCCTGGGGGCACACACACCCCTACCCCACTGTCCCTGTTCCATGCCACCTTATGCAGGTCTTGGGCCAGCGCCTCCTGCAGCTGCTGTTTGTTGTCTCGGAGAAAGTGACCCAGGCCTTGCAGCTGTGCAGCCCGGAACTCAGCTGGCCTCGTCCGCCCTGCCTTGAAGGCCTCTCGCAGCTGCTGAAGCTTGTCTTCAAACGAGTCCATCCTGCAGGACAGTGCAGTATGAGTCAGGTGGCTGCGGCCGCCCTCACTTTTGTGACACTCTTCAGGCCCTGCCCATTCCAGTAGCTCAGAGCCTTCCCGGGGTCTCTCTTGGATAACTCCAGTGGTGACAAGAATGGCCATTGGTTGAGACTCTGTCCTTATGGGACACAGCCAGACATAAGAGACATGTCTCCTTCTGCCAGGTGGACTTACAGGAAGCCACAGGACAGAGTATGGGCTTTGGGGATAGCTGTTTGGCAGCCTTTAAGGCTGGGCCGGTGAGCCGGTGAAGGTTAGCTCTGACCCAAGGCCTTCCTGCTCTAGTGCGCTCCCAGGGGCTACTTTCCCGGCCTAGCCTGGGTAGAGTGGACAGGAATGGGCTACAGTAAAGGATACCACTGCAGCCACCACAGGTTAGGGGCACTGCACAGGAGGAGCCCGCTGCCTGGTGACGGTTCGGAGACAGTTCAGAGACCTTGGCTGACCTTGGGCAGAGGAGTTACTAGACCAAACTTTTGTGATGACACTCTGGTGTCTCCTTGGCACAAAGGGAAGAATGGCTAAGGCTTCTCAGAGGCCCTCCTGCCCACCTCAGCCATGATGTCAGCTGGAACCGTAGAGAAAGTGACAGCTGAGAAGGGCTAGGTAGGGTGACAGACAGTCACCAGCCAGGACTGGAAGACAGGGAGGAGGCCTGATACTCCTCTGGGCTCATCAGAGGAGCCCTGTGACGAATTCACTCCTAGAGTTGGTCAGGGGCCCTTTCTTTCCTCACTTCCTCTCTGATTTCAGCACTCAGTATAACTGGAGCCTCTTCCTCCAGGAAGGCCACTCCTTTATCTGTTCACAGCGGCCCCTCAGCTTGGCTTTGTACAGTATGGCACCATAGGATGGAAGCCTAGTTACCCTCAGCCCACCTTCTCTTATTGTCTCCTCCCCAAGAGGGTAGCTAGGAGGGACCAGGAGGCCAACCCCATTTTGCCTATTTAACTCATTTCTTAGGGCTGAGTGCCCCAAACTTCCCAGCTGCTGGAGGTGTGGGAATTTGTCATTGTTACTGTTGGTTTGTGCTTTTAAAATTTTGTCTCTGTGTGTGATGTGCACGCATGTGTGTATGTGTGTTCCCTTGTCCATGCACATGGAGGCCCAAGGCTAATACTGATGTCTTTCTCAATCATTCTTCAGCTATTCAGTCTCTCTCAGCTGAACCCAGAGTTCACAGATAAGACCAGTCCAGGGCTGGAGAAAAGTGCATTAAGAGCACTTGCTGCTCTTCCCGAGAGCCAGAGTTCAGTTCCTGGCACCCACATCTGTAACTGTAGCTCCAAATGGTACCTCTGGCCTCTGCATGCACCTGCACTCACACATACACATAATAAAAGAAAAAGTTTTAAAAGGAAAACTAGTGTGACTAGCTTGCTCTGGGGATCCATTATCTCTACCTTCAGGCTATGCAATTCCATGCAGCTGTCAAACCAAGCACACTGGGTTCTGGGATATGAACTCTGGTCCTCACACTTGCTGATGGGGACTTTATGTGCTGAGTCATCTCCCCAGCCCTGGGTGTTTGGTTTGGTTGGTTGAATGTGAGACAAGCTGCCCTTAAAAGCTATGTGGCTGAGATGTCCTTGAATTCGGGTCCCCTGCTTATATCTCCTAAGTGCTAGGTTTATGGGCACATAGCACCATGCTTGGCTTGGCTGACAGCTGTGAAGATGGGGCCTTGCTGTCTGCCTCTGGGCCTAGGGTGGGCATCAGTGCTTTGCCACTGTCAGGCAGGTACCTGGGGAGGCCTTTGGGACTGGTGTGTGGGGAACAGTTGATCTGGAGCCACAAGCAAGCCCAGAGGCTGTGGCAAGGGACCAGTATTGACCCTCCAGGCCTCCTGTTCCAACAAGACAAGCTGAGATTGTGGGGGACAGCATCACCCCACACCCCCAGAGCATTATCGGTGTGTCTCCAGGCTCTGCATCTACCAGCTGTGAGACCTTGGGTGAAGCCCCTTCTAACCTGCCTCAGTTTCCCTTCCACCACAGGAGAAGGAGCCCTGGTTTGCAGACTACTGTAGAAAGCATTTGCTCCTCCTAGGAAGTACAGGGGAGGCCAGCGTCCATGAGTCATCAGCAGAGTTGAGGAGATGCTCTGTGGTTAAAGCTCTTGCTGTCGAAGCAAGAGGACCAGAGTTCAGGTCTCCTGATCCAGAAAAATGCCAGTGGGCACGCCATCTTCCTATAATTCCAGCCTCGGAGCCCAGAGAGAGGACTCCCTGGTGCAAGCTACCTAAGGAGGCTGCTCATCTTGGCCAGCTCTGGGTTTGACTGAGAGACCCTGTCTCGAAGTACGAAGCTATGAAGAAAAGTTTCCGACATTAATCTCAGGCCTCCTTACCCACACATATAGACACATGTGCAACCCCACACAGTGCACCCACACACATGCCCATGAGAAAGAAAAAAAAAAAGAAATGACACCCCCAACAGTCGCTCCCTGCTCACTGGAATCTCTTCAGAACCCACAAAAATGTAAAGCATGCTACCAAACACTGTGGGCTTGGAGCTCCGTGGGTGAGGTCTGTGCGGAACATTCTAGAAGTGCTCCTAGCAACACTGATGCCAACTCACCATGGCAGCAGGACACACACCTCTCCTGCAGGACTGCTCGCCTGGCCCATGATGACACCTAGAGGTTGGTCACTGTGGACTAATGGTGTGTCCACCAGGGGCTAGGGAGCCAAGCTGGACCTGAGTAAGCAGAGGAGCCAAGGCCTTCTGTCACCTGGTATCAGGAAGCTTAGACTAAGACATAATGGGAGAATGAGGAAGCCATTGTGGACATACCCTTAGGGATTCCTGTGTAACTCCACTGGGCTGTACTCTCTCTCCAGTTCCCCCAGGGATATCCCACCCTGGCTCAGTCAGTAATGATGTCTGTCCTGACTCCTTTAAACACAACAGCAGGGGGAGTGTTCCTCACCTCACCGAAGGAAACAAAGACCGGGGCACAGGGAGGACAGGAGCTAGCCTGGGTATATCCAGCTCCTTCACACTGGAAAAACCTTGGTCCAGGTGCAGATACACCGAGGCTGCCTGCTTCAGACTTTGAGTTCCTGGAGCATGACAATGGGGCAGCCTGAGGGTGGGAAGAGAGACCGACAGGCCTTGGGAGGAAGCAACACTTGTGAGCTGCAGATTCAGGACCAAGGAACATGAAGCGTGATCTCTCTGGTCTCTATCCCTCAATCCTGTCATTTCTCCTGATCTGCCACTCTAAGTCCTTGGCTCAGCTGCTTAGCTTCAGAGCTGGTGAGCCCAGGGGTCTCCCTGAGACTGGGGTGGGTGTTTCTATGTCATTTGTGTTTCCCTAGAGTCTAAGGAGGGCCTTGGGCCTGGGGAATCCCTCTAAAAGCAGTAATCAACCTGACATGATGAGCCATGCCTGTAAGCCCAGCTGTAGAGAGGCAGAGGCAAGGGGATTACTATGTGTTCAAGCAAATTCCATGTGAACCAAAGCTACATGAAACCCTGGTCAAAATAACAACAACAACAACAAAACCAGCAATAAGGGCTGGAGAGAGGGCTCAGTGCTTAAGAGCATTGGCTGCTCTTTCTAGAGGCCCTGAGTTCAATTCCCAGCAACCACATGGTGGCTCACAACCATCTTCTGTTGTGCAGGAAGACAGTGTACTCATATAAATAAAATAAATATATAAATCTGTAACACTCTACCTAAAAAAAGACAAACAAGGGGCTGGAGAGATAGCTTAGCAGTTAAGAGCACTCTTTGCTCTTTCAGAGGTTCTGAGTTCAATTCCCAGCAACCACATGGTGGCTCACAACCATCTATACTGGGATCTGATGCCCTCTTCTGGCATGTAGGCCTACATGCAGATAGAGCACTCATACATAAAATAAATAAATCTTTAAAGACAAAAACAACCCCTATCTCCCCAAAAATTAAGGGCCAGTGAGATGGAATAGAAGGCAAAGGTTTGCTCTCTAAGCCTGATAACCTAAAGTCGCTCTTTAGAACTCACAGAAAGGTGGAAGGAGAGCGTCAACCCCACAAAATTGTTTCTCTGACTTCCGCATACATGTTGTAGCATGCACCACCCCGTATCATAAACAAATGTTTTGTTTGTTTGTTTACTTGGTTTGGGGTTTTTTGAGACAGGGTTTCTCTATGTTCTGTAGACCAGGCTGGCCTCGAACTCAGAGATCCAGCTGCCTCTGCCTCCTGAGTCCTGGGATTAAGGCGTGCACCATCACTACCCAGCTATAAACAAATGGTTTATAAAAACATACAAAAAGTAAAAATAACTACTGTATAGGGGCTGGAGATATAGCTCACTTGGCTTGTCCAGTATGCATGAAGGATAGAATTGGATTCTTTGGGAAGTGGAAGCAGAAAAGTCAAAGAGTTTAGGGTTATCCTTGGCTACATAGAGAGCTTGAGACAAGCCTGGGATACATGAGACTTTGTTTCATCAAACAGGGGCTGCCTAGGGTAGGCTAGACCAGCACAGGCATTTGCTGTGGATGCCCAGGGCTGCAGGGTGATCCCGAAAACTGGAGAAAATGGGGAACAAGTGAGCACTCAAGCCCATGCTCCAACGCCCGGGGCATGGCTGCCATGCAAGTGCCCTACCCCGTGCTCTTGGAAGGGTCCAGATGATGGACTTTCCCTCCCGCTCATGCCCGCTTCCTCCTACAAAGGAAAGCCCTGCCCACCCCCCACTCCCCCATCCTTCCTGCCTCGGTTTCTTCATCTACACCTCAGACCTCCATAGTCAGGGCTCAGTGACCTGGGCACAAGTCCCAGCAAGCTCATTTACTGGCTCGAGGGCCTCAGGCAGGTCTCCCAGACTCTTGGCTCTCTTTCTTCATTGGTAACATGGGTAAGTTCTTGCTGGCACTTGTAGTGCTTGTTGCTAGGGAAGCTCAAAGGAAGAGGTTCTAAAAGGCTTGGGCCAGGCACAGCCCCCAGAAGCACTTAGTCATGATGGCCCCAGTGAGCTGCAGACAGATGGTAGCAGAGGGACTGGGAGAGGAGGACTCCAGGATGAGGCCCAAGGCAACCTCAAGCCAGTGTGGGTTCCGGGCAGACAAGCACATCAACCCGAGATGCAGTAGGGTTGGGATCTGGGTGACAGTAGGTTAAGGTGTGGCCTCAGGGTGTGGAGACCTCCATTAGGACTGCCAGAGGTGAGTCACATGGTCAGGCTCAAAGACCCCCAGGTCCTGAAACCTAAGGGACTCCTGCTTTAATCTCTAGTCTAAGTGTGACTTTGGCCCTGGGTTCCAGGAAGTTGCCAAACCTCTGGGCAGCAGCTTCTCCCATCTATGGGTCCCCAGGCAACTACCAAGACACTCCTGGACCTGGGGACCAAGCTCACCAGCTCTCCCTATAGATAAGCTGCCCAGAACATGAAGTCCTTGGAACCACAAGATTCCTGCTCCCCTCAACCCCCACCGGCAAGCAGGGGGCCTGCCTCTCTTTCACTCTGACTAAGTGTATTGTTGAGGAAGAGTTTTTCCTAGGATCTTTGGAGTCTCTCCAGCTAGCCAGGCCTGCCTGGTAGTAGTGCCTTGGAAACAGCTAGTGCCTGAATGAACCTTCAGGGTCAGGGCCATGTTCTCTCCTGTGGCAGCCATGTCCCTCATCCCCCTCACAGGATGTCGAGTCCTCCAGGAGGGGAAGGGCTGAGTAACCTAGTGCAGGCTCGCAGAGCTCTACACTCCGAGCCTTCCTTCCCGCCCTCCCCCCTCAGTCTCTTCCTTCCCTTTTCTCCTCAAGCTTCAGGCAGATACAGCCTGGAAGACACAGGCTGCCTGTGTGTGAAACTGCCAGTTGCCAGACAAGACAGGAAGCCTGGCACCCCAGAGGAGCTGAACCAGATCAATAACAGATCTACTCCCATCTTCCCAGGATACGGTACCTGAAGCTTTACCAAGCTGCACTGCTTCCTGGCTGTCCGGCTCTGCCTGGCACCCTGCCCTTATGCAAGGTCCAACAGTGCCTGCCCCTGGGGCGGGGCCACCCTGGCCTAGTGCCTGACCTTGGCTCCAGGCCAGGTGGAAGCTGTTAGCTGGGATTTTACCACAACATCTATCTAAGAGCGGTTTAGAGATACTCTCTCAGATGGCAGAAAAGGAGGCAGGGCCCAGTTCAGAGTCATACAGCAGTTCTGAGCATTGAATGGGGATAGTGGACAGGGAGGAAGGGAGGGCTGAGGTGGGAGTGAACTTCAGTGTGAAGGAGGGTGGGGATAAAGAGACCTGGAATATCAAGAAAGACTCTACACCCCACCTAGCCTTCAGTCTCAGTTTCCCCATTTGTTGAAAGGAGAGGCCAGACCCAGAGTCCAAAAATACGGTCTCAGGCCCAGACTATCTGCCAGCTGCAGCCCAGGCCTCTGCCTGGCTGTGACCCTCGGTCTGCCTCCAGCTGAAGCCCACTCACGGATTTGTCACCTCCAAGCCTCACATTTTACAATGACAACATGGGATCTGTGAAGGGACAGGATTTGGCCACGTAGGATGTACATGGTAACCTATAGCTATAGAGCTAGGGATGTGTCGCTCCCCAAAGACATCCCCTCTGCCTGCCACCCTGTGCTGCTGAGGTGGCCCCTGGGGTCCCGCTTCTCTGCAGGTGCAGAGCTGTGCCTGGCTCTATTCCAGGGACACCTGTGGGAGCCAGCACGAAGAGGGATGATTCTGAGCAGCTGCTGGGGCAGACAGGCTGGCGATTTGGATTGTGTGTGTGTGTGTGAGAGAGAGAAGCATCCTTCACATCTCTTCCCCGGGCCACCATTCAGTTCTTTCCCCGCAGGTGCCCTGGGCCAGCCTGAAGGTTGCTGGCCGGGGCCTCTGCGCCAACCTTGCACCTGGGAGATGCTCTTCACCGCCTCGCCCCGCTCCCTGGCCTACCTGGGAGGGCAGGAGAGGCCTTCAGACCCACGCCCCGCTGTCAGGCCTGCAGGATTCAGCTAGCTGAGGTAGGTGTAGAGCTGAGGGGCCACTGAGGGCCTTGTCTTCTGTGTGGGATGGAGCCCCCAGCCGCCACTTGTCACGTGGATCAGCATGTGACAGCTCTGCTGTGTTACTGTCTGGAACTGAGCCAGACAGATGCACCGGCAGAACGGCTGTCATGTAGGACTGAGCTGGAGCTGAGCTTGTAGCTCTCAGCCAGAAACTAGGCCCAGAGAGGGTCAGCCACTGGTCTGAGGCCACACAGCAATAAGGGGCTCATCTGGCAGAGATGCTAGTAAGCAAGAGGGGTGTTGGAGGATTCTAAGATTCTCCTTCCTATCAGGAGGCCGTCGGGGACTTTTCTTATAGTTTAGGAGTTAAATTTGTCTCATCTCAGGAACAGCCTCAGATGAGGCCCATAGGAATTCCAAATTTCTAGGACAACACACTTGAGGTAGTATTCCCTGGGATTCAGCCAAATTGTTGTCAGCAAGATGTAGCGCTTAAGAGGAGAGAGCATCAACTGAAGAAATGGCTAGATCATACTAGCCTGTGGCCACGTCTGTGGAGGATTGCCTGGGTTGTTAATTGGTATAGGAGGGCCAGCCCATTGTGGGTGGCACCATACCCTGGGCAGGCAGCCCTAGGCTATGTAAGAAAGCCAGCTGAGTGTGAGCCTGTGAGGCTGTGAGCAGAGAGCCGCATCCTCTGTGGTACAGTCAGTTGACACCTATCCCCGACGAGTTTACAAATAAATGAGACCCGGACTATGGTTATTTTACTTGTCTTTGACAGTTATTGAGGGGTCACCTCTGATTTACTTTTCTACTGCTGGCCTGGCTACCTCCCCAGCAGGGTACCCAGAAACTTGCTGTTTCTCCTGGCAATGGGCTCATGGTACGTCTGCTACCATGAGGGCCTTCTCTCTCCACTTCCTCTCTTTCTCAAAAGCCTTCGTGGCTCTAATCCTCCATTTTCTTTTTTTGTTTTTGTTTGTTGGTTTGTTTTTTGAGATAGGGTTTCTCTGTATAGCGCTGGTTGTCCTGGAACTCATTCTGTAGACCAGCTCGGCCTCCCACTCAGAAATCCGCCTGCCTCTGCCTCCCAAGTGCTGGGATTAAAGGCGTGTGTCACCACCGCCCAGCTGGATGTAGCCATTTTTATGGCTTAATTTAATCAGTAGTTTTAACTTAAGGAACAAGGTTTGCACAACAAAAGCTGGTAACTCTGAGAATTCACTTGTGGGCCTAGACCTTCAGTATAGAATTTAGCATTACAGTACATAGCAACAGGCCAACCTCAATAATCCCCCATGGTCTCTGCTGTATTTCTGCGTGTACCACCACTGCCTGGCTTCTGCTGTATTCCTTTTTTTTTTTCTTTTTTTTCTTTTTTTTTTTGGTTTTTCGAGACAGGGTTTCTCTGTATAGCCCTGGATGTCCTGGAACTCACTCTGTAGACCAGGGTGGCCTTGAACTCAGAAATCCGTCTGCCTCTGCCTCCCAAGTGCTGGGATTAAAGGCATGCACCACCACCGTCCGGCTTCTACTGTATTTCTTTAGCTATGAAGTGATTCCCTTGGTCAGAAGGGGTGCCATGAGAAACCTTGCCCTCAAGTTCCTGTCTTGATCCTGCCTTGACTTCACTCAGCGATGGATTGGACTTGCAATTATAAGCTGAAAAACACTTTTCTTCTTTCCTGTGTGTGATCACAAGAGAAAAGAGACTAGAACAGTTTGCCAGGATGGGAATCTGGGCTTACAGGTGGGAGCTGCCATGGCCCATTTCTGCTTTTTCTTCCTGTGAGGGACATTGATTACTGTCATAAAGAGAATTTAAAAACATGAAATGTAGTCAGGTAGTGGTGGCACATGCCTTTAATCCCAGCACTTGGGAGGCAGAGGCAGGTGGATTTCTGAGTTCTAGGCCAGCATGGTCTACAGAGTGAGTTCCAGGACAGCCAGGGCTACACAGGGAAACCCTGTCTCAAAAAACCAAACCAAACCAACAACAACAACAACAACAAAAACCCAAAACATGAAACATTATTGTAAGAAGGCTTTGGGAAAGCATGTGAGTTATACTGCCTAGTACTGGGGTCTCACCTCGAATTGTCATGGTCTGACTAGAGGTGGCAGAGACAGAAGCCTTGTCAGGTTGTCTGTTCTGCAAATCATAGTGGATGTCTACCCGGTGACCTCCCCTCTCTGACAAATTTTTTACAACCACCTAAGTGTATGTGTGTACAAATGCCACATCATGCTATGGAGACGACCCACAGAATTCTCTCTCTTCTTCCACTATACGGTGCTCCAGAATTGAACTCAGGTAGTCAAATTAGGCAGAAAGCATCTCTACTAGTTGAGCCATGTTTTTGGCCCCAATTTCTGTTCTTAAATCTGTGGCTGACTGAGAAGAGGGCACAGACGTTAGGGACATGATACTGGCTTCTGTCCTGGTACACAGAGACCTCTGCCAATATGATTGAAGGGTGCACTCCTGGGAGGGATGGGGCTGCTTTGGGTGCTTCCTCTCAGCCTCTTTCAGAGCATCTACATAGCGCAAACCACACATATCACACACACAAATCACATACTACGCACCATGCACACACACATACGTTATACAAATATACCATACCACAGCATACCACACATACTACACATAAAATAAACATAAATACACACATCACACACACATACATCACACATACATACACATACCACATACACTACACATCAAGCACACACACACAGACATAATCATATACACACAGACACATCACACATACATAGACACATCTCACACACACCACACACACATGGACACATCACACAGATACACACACACACACAGACACATCTCACACACACCACACACACATGGACACATCACATAGACACACACACACACACAGACACATCTCACACACACCACACACACATATACACATCTCTCACTCACACACACACACACACACACACACACACACACACACACACCACTGCCCTTCCCACTCAGCACCCGCTGAACCCAATGCCTGTGGTACACCCCCCATGCCAGCTTCTGTCTTCTCTTCATGCCTCACCTGCCCTCTCTATCCTATAGGATTGTATCCTCTCAGGGTCTCTGCCATTCCCAACACTGTGTTCCCTCAGCCTCAGGCTTACCCCAACCACCACATGAGGCTGTGGACACTCTGCAGCCACAGAGCTTCAGAGCTTCCTCGTGCCCCTGTATCCCTCCTGTCCTGTGTCTTCCATGCTCTGTCTCTTATTCTGTTTGGTTTTTTTAAGACAGTGTCTCGTGTTGTATTCACTTCAAATTTCAAATGTGAGATGTAGCAAGATGACCCTTTGAATCCCAGGTCTCTTTTCCACTTCTTGTATGTTGGACTTACAGGTGTGCACAGTCATGGCCAGTTACATAGGGCTGGGGATCGCCCCAGGATTCTGCTCATGACAGGAAGCTCCTGATCAACTGAGCTGCATACATCCCTGTTCCTTTCACAACTGCAAGAGCCACTTCTGCTTCACCACAGTGGCGCCCTCTGTCGTCTGAAGACAGTCCTGCCAGCCAAAAGCCCGGAACCTCTGCAAATTTAACCTGTCCCCACACCTCAGCCCCTAGACTCCCCAGGGGCCGTTCTTTGTCACCTCATCCTTCATCCACTCACCTGTTCATCTCCACATTTAAGTACTCACTGAGACTCTTCAGGAGAGCACCTGACGGTCTCTACTGTATGCACGAGTAAACTGGGAATGGAGAAGTGGAATTGGTTTCTTAAGTCACAAAGTCATGCAATGGCTTACCTGAGACTGGAACAAGCATTTCCCCTCAGGCTAGGTTCCAAGATGCAACAGCACACACACACACACACACACACACACATACACACACACACACACACACACACACCCCACATCCATACCACATATATTCCAAACATTACATACACACACACACATACCACATATATTCCAAACATTACATACATACACACACACCACATATATTCCAAACATTACATACATACACACATATACCACATATATTCCAAACATTACATACATACACACATACACCACATATATTTCAAACATTACACATACACACAACATCCATACCACATATATTCCATACACTACACACACACACCACATATATTCCATACACTACCCACACACACCTCATATATTCCATACACTACACACACACACACACCACATATATTCCATACACTACACACACAACACATCCATACCATATATATTCCACATATTATACCCCCCCACACCACATCCATACCACATATACTCCATACACTACACATGCTACACAGTACACACAGTATACACTATACCATACTACATACCACACACTACACATATATATTATATATAATATATACACCATACATAACCACACACTACACCCACATATACCACACATATACCACATGCATGTACACAGACAAAAGCCACACATACAAACCACAAAATACACACATACCACACATACATACCACAGACAAACCATACCCTCCACACACACTAACCACACACTACAGACTGTACACATACACTACACACATACATACTACATACACCATACATACACACACATAAACCAAGCACAGAACACACATACACACACAAACCACATTACACACACTTGCACTCACATATACATAGACCCCACAAATCACATACACATACTATATACATTACACACCACACACAAATGAACCACAGCACTTAAAAACCACACACACTGCCGGGCAGTGGTGGTGCACACCTTTAATCCCAGCACTTGGAAGGCAGAGGCAGGTGGATTTCTGAGTTTGAGGCCAGCCTGGACTACAGAGTGAGTTCCAAGACAGCCAAGGCTACACAGAGAAACCCTGTCTCGAAAAACCAAAAAAAAAAACAAACAAAAAAACCCACACACATACACACTCATCCCACTACAGACTGCACACACATACACATATACCACACACATAAACAAACACAAAAATCGCACATACATGCAGCACATATAAACCACACACACACACACACACACACACACACACACACACACACACACACACACACCATGTACACAGTACTTAGAGGAGGCGGTCCACGGGGTGGGGCCGACTGGGCGGGGAGGTCTCCTATGAAGGAAGTCCCAACCTGCTGCTGGTGCCCAGAACAGCAAGTCCTTGATCTGGATCTGGTCATGGAGGTGGAGCCTCCGCTTTACCCTGTGGCTGGGGCCGCGGGTCCTCAAGGGGATGAAGACCGGCTTGGAGTTCCTGATGGACCAGAGGCTCCTGTGAGCAGGGCGGGAAACACAATGGGATACCGGGCCGACTGGCCCGCGGAGCACCCGGGAGGGGAAGGACCCTGGGATGGGGGGGTCCCTGTACCCTAGGATGAGGGGCGGGGCTCCAGACTGGGGACCCGGATCTCAGAGTAGGGATACACTCCGGAATAGGGGATGGAGCTCTGAGTGGAAAACTGGAGTCCAAAATAGGGAGCACGGATTTAGAGAAGAGACCAGAACTCTGGGTCAGGGGGACAGGGACCCAGAATTGTAGACTGACACCCGAGTGGGGTGGGGGGGCCCTGGGATGGGGACTAGGACCCTGGATGGGGAACCTGAACTACTGGAAGCCGGGATAGGGTCTGGAGTCCCACCGGGAGCCAACATGTGATCAGCGATCGTCCCGCAGCTGGACGAACTCGTGGGTGCATACCCCAACTACAATGAGGAGGAGGAGGAGCGCCGCTATTACCGACGCAAGCGCCTCGGAGTGGTCAAGAACGTGCTGGCGGCCAGCACGGGTGGCACGCTTACTTACGGCGTCTACCTGGGTAGGGTGGACACACGAACCCTGCTAGCCCTCTGCTTCCCCTCCCCCTCCACTCCCGAGCTTGGAAAGAGAAACCTTGCGGCTAGCTGGCCTCCTTCCCCTTTCACTTCCCGGGTTAGAGCTGCTGCTGCTGTGGCGTGCTTTTGAGACTGGGAGGGGGTGTGTGCCACAAGCCACTGTGCCCACAACCCAGCCAGAGACTAGGTGAGGGTTGGTGGGAACGGGAGTCTTGTCCTACTTATCTCGGTCCTGAAGAGCATAGGAAAGGGTCGTCCTGCCAGCCTTGCCATGAGCTTGTTTGTTTGCTCTGAGCCAGACTGATTAGAGCCATCCGCGCTGCTCCCTGTCCCCAGGCCTCCTGCAGATGCAACTGATCCTGCACTATGATGAGACCTACAGGGAGGTGAAGTATGGCAACATGGGGCTGCCGGACATCGATAGCAAGATGCTGATGGGTATCAATGTGACGCCCATCGCTGCCCTGCTCTACACACCTGTGCTCATCAGGTGCCAAGCTTCTGTTCCCCCATCCCCACCCCGACTTTGTGGGGTGCAGAGACTGTTGGACCATAAGGCCACCGGCTGCCCTCGTGTTTTGGAGGGAGGGGACAGAGAACTGCAGAAAGACCTTGCTTGTTTGGGAGAGTGAGAAGGAAAAGGGGAAATCCCAGCTGCAGAGGAGGAACCAAGAGCTCTCCCTCCACCCCCAACACACACACTCATCTGCACATTTGGTTTCGTGGGGGCTCTGACTTAGTGGCATCCTACCGGACAAACTGTGACTTCCTGGGCTACAGCCTTGAAACCCCCAGCACAGCTCAGGTTCTCAGCCCAGTGAGCCATGAATGTGTTGAAAGGCAGTTTTCACAGAAAATGTCTTAGCTGCACAGGCTCAGGTCGGTCGGGTTGGAGCTCTAGGGTGTGTGTACATGGTCCAACCTCCCGGCCACTGCAGAAATTCCCTACAGCCTGATGAGACTCCTGAAGGGGTAGATTGGGAAGGAAGGGGTTATTCTACCTGATTGCTTGTAGTCCATCATCCAGGGAAGGCAGGGCAGGAACTCAACCAGGTAGGAACTTGGAGACAGGAGTGGATGCAGAAGCCATGGAGGAATGCTGCTTACTGATCTGCTCCCATGGCCTGCTCAGCCTGCTTTCTCATAGAACCCAGGTCCAGCAGCCCAAAGGTGGCACTCCCTAAGTGAGCTGGGCCCTCTGCATCCAGGAGCAATCTAGAAAATTCATCATGGGCTTCCTTACAGGCTAGTCTTTTGGAGGCATTGCCTCAGCAGAGATTCTTCCCAAATGACTCCAGTTTGTATGTCAAGTTAACCATCAACTAGCCTGCACACAGGAGCCCCAGCAGACTCTCAGGATTCTTCTAGTTCAGTCTCCGAGTGCTGGGACCACCTACCAGCTGTGTTATCACGCTGGCCGGCTTTATCCCTCTTGAAACTTATCCCCTCTAATGATAAGAGTAAAGTTCTATTTTGTTCCATCACACAGCCAGGGTAGCCGCTCTTACTTTAGACAGGAAACAGTCTTCCCTCACAGAGTTGAAGATGGTAGGCCGTAGGTTTAAGACTTAGCTGAAACCCAAATGCTTGCTCCCTAGCCAATCACCATGATACTTTCCCAAAGGGCCCTGGAGCCTGCATACCCACTAGCTATGCATGCCTGGTTTTTGTTTTCTTTGTTCTTTGTTTGTTTGTTTGTTTGTTTGTTTTTAACTTTTTCCTTTTTAAGTGTTGGTGAGTGAACCTAGGATACTATGAGTTCTTAGCAAGTGCTTTACCACTGGGTTATAGCACTAAACCCTAACGTGTGTCATGTACTGACTTTATTTACTAATAGACAGGATCTCAGATTTCCCAGGACGTCCTTGAAGGACCCTATTAAAATTCCCAGGACCTACATGGTGGGTCATATCCAGCTGTAATTCCAGTTTCAAGGGATCCAACCCCACCTCTGGCCTCCAGAGGCATCAAACACACACATGGCTAGCTTGGGACTTACGAGACCTTGAACTGTTTCTTCTCTTGACTTAACTTCCCCAGTGCTGTGACGTAGGCACGTAACACCATGCCCGGTTCTATGTGGTGCTGGGGATTGAATCCAGGGCCTTGTGTGCTGTGGAAGCTCTGCACCCTTGTTATAGCCCCAGGCCATGGGTCTTGTCTTTTCTAAAGGATTATAAAATATTCAGCCAGGTGTGCTAGCAGTAATTATCCCAGTAATGAAAGATGAGGCAGGTGGATGTCTAGGAGCTCAGCCTGGTCTACATACCAAGCTCCAGGCCAGCCAAGGCTACAGAGTAAGGCTCTGTTTTAAAGTTGAAAATAAAAAAGGGTTAACAAGATGTTGGAGTGTAATAAACATGTGTGTATGTGTGTGCATGCCTGTGCAGACGTGGAGGCCAGAGGTCAATGCCAAGGGTTTTTTTTTTTTTTCCAAGACAGGGTTTCTCTGTAGCCCTGGCTGTCCTGGAACTCACTCTGTAGACCAGGCTGGCCTCAAACTCAGAAATCTGCCTGCCTCTGCTTCCCAAGTGCTGGGATTAAAGGTGTGTGCCACCACTGCTCGGCAAGGGTCTTTCTTGATCTTCCAACATTATTTTGGTAAAGATTTTTTTTTATCTCATATTTATTTTTATGTGTATGAGTGTTTTGTCTGCCTATATCTTGTGTATGCTTGGTGCCCCTGGAGGCCAGAAGAGGTGTTTGATCCCTTGAAAAGGCAGTTATGTCCAGTTGTGAGCCATCATGCGAGTCCTTTGGGACTGGGTCCTTTGGGAACTGGGTCCTTTGGGAGAACAGACAGTGCTCTAGTGTTCTTCACCACTGAGCCATCTCTCCAGCCCCTACCTTATTTTTAAAATTACATTGTGCATGTGTGTGTGTGTGTGCGCATGTGTGTGTGTGTATGTATGTGTGCACGTGTGCACATGTTGATATGTGTGGAGGCCAGAGGTCCATCTTATTTTGTTTCTTTGAGACTCGTCCCTCACTGGGACCCAAGGCTTGTTGTCTCTTGGGCTAGGCTGGCTAGTGAACCTCAGGGGATCTGCCTCTCAGCATTTGCCCAGTCCTGGGAGTACAGATGCATGCAGTGCACCTGGCTTTTCACACTGGTGTTGGGGACACAAAACAGGAACCAGTGCGTGTTCGGTAAGCACGTTGCTGAGTGAGTGAGCTTTCTGGGTCTGTCCTCTTGTCTTACATCCTTACAGTGACTGTGAAAAGCCTGCAGCACGGCCTGTGCCACTATCTCAGCTATGAGCACAGGCCACGCTGCCAGTCAGCGTCTCTGAGATTGTACCCTTGAGTTCTTAACTCTCAGGCTAAGGCTTCCCCTGACCTCCCGAGGCCTTAGGAACTGGGACCCAGAGGCCTTGATGGTTTCAGGCCACAGCGACCCCTAGACCTGTGGTACTAATGTCCCTCCTTCTGTACAGGTTTTTTGGTACCAAGTGGATGATGTTCTTAGCTGTGGGCATCTATGCGCTCTTTGTCTCTACCAACTACTGGGAACGCTACTACACGTTGGTGCCCTCTGCTGTGGCTCTGGGCATGGCCATTGTGCCTCTCTGGGCCTCCATGGGCAACTATATCACCAGGTAAGCCTGGTGGGCAGTGAAGCAGAGGCTGGCGAACTGGCTGAATATTAATTTCTTTGCCAACTTTAGCTAGAGGACTTCAGGCAAGCCTTTTACTCCATTGGGCCGCAGTTTCCCTCTGAAGCTGGCTAGCCTATAGCTGTAGTTGTAGGAAGAAGTGTGGCAGAGGGCAGGCTGGGGAAAGCCCTCACTCTCTGTGTGCTCCAGGATGTCCCAGAAGTACTATGAATACTCCCACTACAAGGAGCAAGACGAGCAGGGACCTCAGCAGCGCCCACCGCGAGGCTCCCACGCACCCTACCTCTTGGTTTTCCAGGCCATCTTCTATAGCTTCTTCCACGTGAGTGCTACAGGAAGCCCTGGGGGAGGGGCAGGGGGAGGGGGGGGATAGTCTAGATTCCACATATTACAGGCTATTCCACTGTCTCCTCAGCCCTCCTGAGCCAAACCCTGTTTTTTTTGTTTTTGTTTTTGTTTTTGTTTTTGTTTTTTTGAGACAAGTGTTTCTCTGTGTAGCCCTGGCTGTCCTGGAATTCACTCTGTAGATCAGGCTGGCCTTGAACTCAGAAATCCGCCTGCCTCTGCCTCCCAAGTGCTGGGATTAAAGGCGTGCGCCACCACTGCCTGGCTCAAATCTAGCTCTCTTACTTCTTGTGATGAGGACCTCTTTCTTCCCTGTCCTCAATGCTCAGGAGGAAGGTCTCCTGTCATAGGCACCCCATCACCACTACTGGGCTGTGCCCAGAAGGTGGGAGAGCTTCTGCTCCCATCACCAGAGGCCATGTCCAAACTCCTCCCTAGATCTCACCTCCTGTCTGGTTCTCTTCCTGGGCTCTGACCCCCAGCTACCCTCCTACCCACAGCTGAGCTTCGCTTGTGCCCAGCTGCCCATGATTTACTTTCTCAACAACTACCTGTATGACCTGAACCACACACTGTTCAACGTGAAGAGCTGCGGTCAGTCCAGGGGAGGGGCAGGACCTCCAAAGCTTGCTTCCCGGTCACATTCAGTCACCCAGCAGACACTAGGCCCACCCTTTCCGCTTTCGGGGCTGCGTGTGTGGAGGTGGGAAGTGGATGGTGCCCCGTTCACAAACTGCCACCCCAAAGGAGATTGAGGGAAGAATCCTTACCTGCCCCCTACACCCCACCTTCACTGTGGCCTGGCTGCAGTATAGCCTAGCCATGTCTCCACCCACCTTTTCCAGGCACTAAGAGCCAAGGCATCTTGAATGGCTTCAACAAGACAGTTCTTCGGACGCTGCCGCGAAGCAAAAACCTTATTGTTGTAGAGAGCGTGCTCATGGCGGTGGCCTTCTTGGCCATGCTGCTGGTGAGGCTCGGGTTGTTTGGGGAGAAGGTGGTGGTAGGATCAAGGGGTTCTTTCCCTGCAAGCGCTTGTATGGGGCCAGGTAAGAGTTGCAAGCTAGGAGCCTAAGGATCAGGATTGAGTTCTGGTTGCAGGACGGACGCCTAACTCCAGACTAAAGCTGGAGTTGGGATCCCCAAGGGTATAAGAAACGGTCTCATGGAGCTGGCAGTGCGTCTCAGGATTGAGGGCGATACGGGAAGGCAGAGCTGGGAGGTGTGGCTTTAGGTCAGGAGGCGGGGCTAAGGTTGTGCAAAAAAGGAAGGCAGGGCCTTGGGTCGAAGCCTTGCGGCACGCCATAATTTAAACTGAGGCTTGTAGTGTATTGGGGCGGGGCCTCAGGACTGCAGCTCATTTTTCTTTTTTTAGTTTTTGAGATAGGATCTTTCTTTGTAGTTCTGACTGTCCTGGAACTTGCTATGTAGACCAGGATGGCCTAGAACTCACAGAAATCCTCTTGTCTCTGCCTTCCGAGTGCTGGGCCACCACATATGGCATGGGGTTGCTGCCCTGAGTAGAAGTGTGGGCGTGTCTGGGGGCGGGGTCTGGAGCTAAGGCCTGTGGGTGTGTCCAGGGCGGGATGCCTGGCTAATAGTCCCTTCATAGCTCCTTTCCGCAGGTGCTGGGCCTGTGTGGAGCCGCTTACCGGCCCACAGAAGAGATCGACCTGCGCAGTGTGGGCTGGGGCAACATCTTCCAGCTGCCCTTTAAACACGTGCGTGACTTCCGCTTACGCCATCTGGTGCCCTTCTTTATCTACAGCGGCTTTGAGGTGCTCTTTGCCTGCACTGGTTTCGCCCTGGTAAGAACAGACAAGATGTCTGGCTAAACTTAAATTTCAGATGCACAGCATGTACATGTATAAATATGGACACAAGTATATCACGAATTATTCCCCTCCCTCTTTCTCTTCCCTCTTTCAGCCCCATTGCCTTTTACCATGAACAAATCATTTTTCCACTTTCTGTAGTTAGAATGGAGATGCTTTCACCTTTCTACCAGCCTTAGAGGGAGTTAACGCCGGGAGATCCAGAGAGGACAAAGTGTGAACTAAAGTGGCATCTGGTGTGGGAAGGGCTTGGGACCAACTGGCCTCTGTTTGCTCTCCTCCTTAGGGCTATGGCGTGTGCTCCATGGGGCTGGAGCGGCTGGCCTACCTGCTCATAGCTTACAGCCTGGGTGCCTCAGCCTCCTCCGTCCTGGGGCTGCTTGGACTGTGGCTGCCTCGCTCCGTACCCCTCGTGGCTGGGGCAGGACTACACCTGCTGCTCACCCTTAGCCTCTTTTTCTGGGCTCCTGCGCCTCGGGTCCTCCAGCACAGTTGGATCTTTTACTTCGTGGCTGCCCTCTGGGGTGTGGGCAGTGCCCTCAACAAGACGGGACTTAGCAGTGAGTACAGTCTTAGGAACTGGCATGCCTGAGGTGGGGGAGAGGCAGGCTATGGTCACCTCTAGGTGGTTCAGTACTGTTAACATCCTATGGGTTACAATGGACATTGGGGATCTTCCCTGCGGTTCTGTGGACATAGTGGAGGCAGGTAGAGAGATTGCTTGGCATAGTCTTGGGTGGAAGGACTTCTGTGGACACTGTAGAGATGGTTGGGGAAGCCCCATGGATACTCTTGAAGGATGTAGGAGTTCCATGACCTAGCAGGTGGCCATCACACTGAGGGGTATACATGTGAAATCTTATGGATACACAGGCCGGTGTGGGCTCAGTGAAGAGACCAGGGGAGAGTATAAAGAAACACACACCAGCCCTCAGGGATATGCCAGTGTAATTTCTAAGCACAGGAAGCAAATCTTGAGTTCCAGGCCCCAGGAAGGGAGAGGGTGCCAGGTGCTTGTCTGTAGTCCAGGTTGTAGGTGCAGACCTGGACTCTTTCTTTTGTTTCTATTTCTCAGGGTCTCACTACATAGCCTCAGCTGGCCTGGCATTCACCAGATAGATCCCAGACTGGCCTTGAACCCATAAAGACCCACGTTTCTACCTCCTAAGTGCTGGAATCAAAGGCATACGCCACTACACTCAGCCTTTTCCTTCTTCAATTATATGTTTTGAGACAAAGCCTTACACTGTAGCCCAGGCTGGCCTGGACTCACCATGTAGCTCAGGCTGGCTTCAAACAATAGTTTGTTCCTATCTTAGATCCCCTGAGTGCTGGAATTACAACCCTAGGAAATTTTTGTTTTTGTTTTTGTTTTGTTTTGTTTTTGAGACAGGGTTTCTGGGTAGCCCTGGCTATCCTAGAACAAGTTCTGTAGACCAGGCTAGCCTCAAACTCAGATATCTGTTTGCCTCTTCCTCCCAAGACTTAAAAATTAATATTTATTTATAATACATATGTGTATGCATGTGGGAGTGCAGGTGTCATGGCATGAATGTGGAGTCCAGAAGACAGTCGGTGGAAATTGATCTTCTCCATTTACCACATATGTCCTGGAGATTGAACACAGGAAGGTTAGGTTTGGTGACAGGTACCTTTTACCCACTAAGCCATCTCAATGGCTCTCCTTTTTCCTTTTTTTTCTTTCTTCCTTTTCTCTTTCTTTCTCTCTCTCTTTCTTTCTTTGTGTGTGTGTGTGTGTGACATGACTTTGGTTGGCCTAGAAATTGTTATGGAGACCAGGCTGGCCTCAAACCCACAGAGATCAGCCTGCTTCAGTCTCTCCCATTCTGGAACTAAGGATGTGTGCTTCCATACCTAGATGGGTTTTGTTTGTAACAAAGATTTAGGTACAACCCAAACCCAACTCGCCCAGCCTCAGAATCCATGCCCAAATCTGGGTGGCTAGAGTGAGACCCTGGGAGAAGAAGCTCTGGTAGCCAGGCTTCAGCTGATTGGGCCTCTGGGTATGTGTGAGATGGGTTTGTGTCGGTGGCAGGCAGCTGGCACACATGAATACAGCCTTGTAGGTTGTCCTTACTGGCACGGATTCTCATGGTCGGATGCTGTTCAGTTTCAAGTCCTCCACCTCCTCAAAGCCACATGATGGCTCTGAGTCAGTCGGACAAAACTTAGCAAGTGTCAGCTAGGCCTGTGCAATCTTCTTACTTCAAAGCTTCTAACCCAACAGACAACCTGTATAAGCTCTTTTCAAAGTTGGGCCAGCTTTGGAGATTTAAGTAGCTTTCCTTAAATCACCCTAAGTGTGACCTTTGAACCCTTCCTTTTTCCTGAGCTCCACAGTCTCAGTTCCAGTTGCTGTTTCTCTACCACCTTGAGGCGATCCCTCAGGAAACCAGCCCCTACTGGCTCCACCCCGGGCTTGACTTGTGAAAAGTTAGTTGCTGGAATGTCTAGAAGTTAGTTAGGCTCTGGTTCTGCCTTCCAGCTCCACACTCCCAGAAATAAGACTCAGACTCAAAATATATTTACGAATCCTCTGGCCATGTAGCTAAGCTCGTCTCTGATCATAACTAAAATGTCTATATTTTCGTTAGCTATATAACTATAGTTAGATCATAAGTAAAATACCCCATTCATTATAACTACATTCTGCCATGTGGCTGGCCTGTGCTCAGGTACTGTGTGTCCTGCTGCTCACAAACTTCCCAGGCTGATCTCCCGAGAGTGGCTCTATCCTAGAATTCTTTCTGCCTCCCAGATGTCCCACCTTCTATTTCCTGCCTAAGCCATAGGCCATAGACGTTTCTCTTTCTGAGTCCCTGGCAAGGCAGAGAAATAGCAACTGAGTGCTTGGCACACTGAGTGATGGGTCAAAGGCAGGACTCAGTGGAGGGGCCCTTGTGCCTCTGAGCGCATCTTGCCAGTGTAGTAACCAAAGTCTCCAGTAGGGGCCAGGCAAGGATCAGTGCACAGCTCTTGTTGGTATTCCTGGCTCAATCTCAGGAACTGAGATGGGACTGGTACAGGGTTCCTTACCTGCTTTGTCCCTTTGCCTGCAGCACTCCTGGGCATCCTATATGAAGACAAAGAGAGGCAGGACTTCATCTTCACCATCTATCACTGGTGGCAGGCTGTGGCCATCTTTGTTGTGTACCTGGGCTCCAGCTTGCCCATGAAGGTGAGGATGGGTGGAGTTTGGGTGTCCATGCCTCACTGGGAAACAGACCCTGACTTCACGGCCTCCTAAAATGCAGTACTTTCTAAAGGCCAAGCACTGAGCCAAGGACCCCTGAGTCCATGGGGTAAACCCAGCACCCCACTTACTGCTTTACCTGCTAGCCTTGGTCCCTGTGGGCACACCCAGATGAACTGTGTATGGTTGGGTTACCTGCTCACTAGTTTCTGGACTTCTGGGCACCTAGGGTCCCTCATTTCAGCTCCTATAGGAATGAGCTCCTCCATGTTTTTACACTGTTTTGTTTTTGTTTTTGTTGCTGCTGCTGTTGTTGTTTTTGAAGAAAATTATTAATTTTCTTTTTCTTTTCTTTCTTTCTTTTTTTTGTTTTTTGTTTTGTTTTGTTTGTTTTTTTGAGACAGGGTTTCTCTGTGTAGCCCTGGCTGTCCTGGAACTCACTCTGTAGACCAGGCTGGCCTCTCACAGAGATCCACCTGCCTCTGCCTCCCAAGTGCTGGGATTAAGGGCATGTACCATTACACTAGGCTTATTTTGTTTTTAAGATAAGAACTCATTAGGTATCCCTGGCTGGCCTGGAACACCCAGAGAGAGATTCCCCTACCTCTGTCTCCTGAGTGCTGGGATTGAGTTGGGCGCCACCACCTCTCAGGTTGGGTTTGGTACTGACTGTGCTGGAGGTGGGAGCCAGGGCCTTCCTGGCTACCTATTAGTGTACCTTAAGCCCCTAGTCTGTTCCCAATCCAAACATGTCATTTTAGCAGGTCCTTGTCACATGTTTTTGTTCCAGTTTTCTGTATCACTGGGTCAGGACCTCAAAGGTAGCCCAAACTTCTGTGGGCTCAGATGACAGGCCTACACTGACAGGCCCAGCTTTGTGCATTTTTTTTTTTTTAAGAAAGCGAAATGGATTCAGGACAGCCAGGGCTATACAGAGAAACCCTGTCTTGAAAAACCAAAAAAAAAAAAAAAAAAAAAAAAAAAAAAAAAAAAAAAAAAAAAAAAAAGAAAGAAAGTGAAATGAATTGAAATAGCAAGGAATCAGAGTACAAATAGAAACATATTTGTGTGTTTCTTTCTGGGCTGTGGGTTACAGTCAAACTATCGGAAAAGAGGAATAGGTGGGCTCCAGGGTGAGCACCTTCCTGGCACATACAAACATGCATGGCTCACCCCAACACTGAAGACAAAAAGAAAAAAACACTGGAAAGCTTTACTGTGGCCTCGCTGTCATGGATTTGACCGTCGATATATCTGTATTTGTATCTATATCTACATTTTATCCCCTACACGTAGTCTGAGAATGTAGCCCCAGCCAGCCTTGACCTCTTAGACCCCCACCCCCACTTCTCAAGCAATGGGAGTACAGGCTTGTGCCTCTATGCACATCTGCCTGTGTCCTACTGTGTTTAGGGCCATGGAATAGTTTCACTGTGGCCCAAGGAAGCCAGGCCTGTGTTTAGACTTTCTCAGACCTTCATGTTTTCTCTGAGACAAAGGGATTAGCCCCTTTTAGGTTGTGAAACTAAGCCCTGCTGAGATATGGCGACTTTAAAGTCAGTGTGGGGTTTGGAGCCTTGTCCTCAGAGACTGCCTTGGGAATCCCGGGTGAGGGGGCTGGGAAAGGGAGAGCCAGGAGGTGGGGGAGGAGGAAGACCTAAAGGAGTATGGTGTCTCTCCTTTCCCTTGCTCCCAGGCCAAGCTGGCAGTGTTGCTGGTGACCCTGGTAGCAGCAGCCGCCTCATACCTGTGGATGGAACACAAGTTGCAGCAAGGACTGGTCCCGCGACAGCCACGCATTCCGAAGCCACAGCACAAAGTCCGAGGCTACCGCTACTTGGAGGAGGATAACTCGGATGAGAGTGACATAGAGGGCGAGCAGGGTCAGGGCGATTGCGCAGAAGACGAAGCCCCACAGGCAGGGCCCCTGGGTGCGGAGCCAGCTGGTTGCTGCCGCAGATCCTGTCCCTATGAACAGGCTCTGGGTGGCGATGGGCCGGAAGAGCAGTGAGGGAGCCAGGGTAGCTAGCCTGGTCCTTAGACTCAGCTCTCTGGCTTCCAGCTTCAATTTACTTTGTCTCAGGTTGAGAATTCCCCCTGAATAGTGCTTCATCTGCCAGAAGGGCCTTCTTTCCCCTCCCACAGACTGGCGGTCACCTGGAACTTCCTCTAAGGAGATAAAGGTCACCCTCAAAACCCCTATTCCTGTTTAAGGGATGTGTCTCCGACTAAATCAGTAAGATTCCCTCCCGGCCTGCCTCAGCTCAGGTCACCCTCTGCCCCTGTCTTACCACTAGAGCTTTGCACATTTCTTGCCCACAGGTTCCCCTACCTGAGGGCAGGGGGCTTCTTTAAAAATAGAAAATAATCAATAAAGACTTTTGTATTTTCTGGAAAGGGTGCAGGCTGTGTTCCAGTTGACCCCATGTGGGTTTTCCCCAGAGCAGAATCCTTAGCTGGTTGTGGGGGGGGGTTCACTCACCCCATGGAGACTATATCCCCTCTAAGGCTCACCAAGGCCACGTCTTCTCCTGGAAGTACAGCCTATTGGCGGCACCCACCCACCCAGGAGCAAGGGGCACAGAAATGGTTTGCAGGGACCTCCTCAGAGGAGCACAGTCTCTCCTGAGCCTAGCAAACAGGACAAATGCTAGCAGCCACTCTCCCTCCAGGTGGCCAACGACGGCCACCCATCATCTCCCACCCGTACCCCAGCGCACAAGCGTGGCCTTTTTCCTCTTGAAGTGTATCTTCCTAACTCAGGGGCTGCCTTATTTATGGACCCTGGATAAACTTGGCCACTGCCCTTGTCTTTGACAGCCCCTGAAGCAAAGAAGAGGCTAGACTCCGTGACTCTGTCCAAGGTCCTTCTTCGCCTCCACTACTCACTCCGTCAGAAACTGACACCCATTGTGAAGAACCCTGAGTGGCTGGGTGAGGGCAAAAGAGCCATGGCAAAGTCATGGGGACCCTAGATGGGTTCGGGTAGGCTCTCTGCTAGGGCCATGTCTTTTCCTGTCCTTGAAGATCCCTAAGCCCTGTCTGAAGGCCACACCTCTGTCCCTATCATACAGCTCCACACCAAGCCCCATGGGTCCTCCTACCATCCCCTAGGTTTCTGGTTCTCCTCCCTTTCAGCCTCTCTAGCCTCCAGCTGTCCCTGGAGCTGGACTCTGTGACCTCGGAAGAAGCCCCCCATTGGAGCCCTAGGTTGCTTCTCTGTGGAATATATCTGCATAGGAGAGTTGCTAGACCCTCAGACCCAAAGGTCCAGGTCCTGGAGGGTACTCTCAGGGACAGCAGGAGATTGTCAATTTTCTAAGGTTTTGGGGAGAGCAGTCTGCCTTGTGCACACTGGGTGACAAGCCAACCAGAAACAATTGCACTGTGTGGCAGTCAAGTTTGGTAACAAGCCTGTGCTCTGTCTGGGAATTCAGTCCGGGTGTGGTCTCTCAGCGCTCTGGAGGCTGAGGTATGAGGATTGCTGGCAGTTTGAGGCCAGCCTGTGTGGCATTTGGAGCTCAAAGCTTCAGTTACTCCTTTACAAAACAAGTTTGAAACTGACTTGGACTACACTATGAAACCCTGTCTCAAAACAAACAAACAAACACAACACCCAAAACAAACACAATGCCCAAAATAAACAGAGTCCTCGGAACCCCTCCATGGAGTCAGGTGTAGTGACATCCTGGTCCCAGGGTTTAGCTCCTTCAGTCACAGTTGGAACTTAGACCTGGAGAGTGAGCACACTCTTATGGCGATCCCTTAGAATCACAGGATTTTGGCAGGCTGAGGCAAAAAGATTGTTGAATGCAGTTTTAAAGTCAGCCTGTGCCACCTAGTGAGATGGCACATCTCAAAATGACATAGTCTCAAAAACGAGAGAAAGAAAGAAAGAAGGAAAGAAAGAGAGAAAGGAAGGACATATCATATGCTTTGTGTCTGTCTCCATCCTATCCTTCCACATTGCTGTTATCACAGAGGAAGTCAGGACTAGAACTCAAGCAGGTCAGAAAGCAGGAGCTGATGCAGAGGCCATGGAGGGACGTTCCTTACTGGCTTGCCTCTCCTGGCTTGCTCAGCCAAGACCTCCAGCCCAGGGATGGTACCACCCACAAGGGGCCCTACCCCCTTGATCACTAATTGAGAAAATGCCCCACAGCTGGATCTCATGGAGGCACTTCCCCAACTGAAGCTCCCTTCTCTGTGATAACTCCAGCCTGTGTCAAGTTGACACACAAAACCAGCCAGTACACAGGGTTTCTCTGTATAGCCCTGATTGTCCTGGAACTCACTCTGTAGACCAGGCTGGCCTCGAACTTAGAAATCTACCTGCCTCTGCCTCCCAAGTGCTGGGACTAAAGGCGTGCACCACCACTGGTCATAATTGACTGAATAGCAATAAATTCACACAGTTCAGCAGTTTCAATGACAGCAGCTTCTGGATAACCCTGCCTACCTTGGTGGCCTGACCATGTTCTTTATTACTACTATTAATTCATATCACACAGCACACAACAACTATATCTACATCTGTGTATATACATGACTTTATGAATTAATAAAAGTTCATGAGGGTCCAGCAGCATTTGGAAATGGAAGGAATGCAAATGAATGTATTCATAAAATGAGAAAAAGCTGGATGCGGTGATACAGAGGCAGAAACAGTGGTCTCTGTGAACGTGAAGCTAGCCTGCTTTACCTAGTTTCTTAGTTTAGGGTTACTGTTGCTTAGAGGAAAGCGCATATTTGGCTTACACCTCTATATCTCTGTTCATCATCATAGGAAATCAAGATAGGCATTCAAACAGGGCAGGGCCCTGGAGGCAGAGCTGATGCAGAGGCCATGGAGGGGTGCTGCTTACTGGCTTGCTCATCATGGCTCGTTCAGCCTGTTTTCTTTCTTTTTTAAAGAGTTATTTATTTGATGTATATGAGTACACTGTAGCTTTCTTCAGACACACTAGAAGAGGGCATCGGATCCATTACAGATGGTTGTGAGCTACCATGTAGTTCCTGGGAATTGAACTCAGGACCTCTGGAAGAGCAGTCAGTGCTCTTAACCACTGAATTATCTCTCCAGCCCTTGTTTTTGTCTTTTTTGAGTGTGGTTTCATATAGCTTTGGTTCATATGGAATTTGCTAGAACTCATCGTAATCCTCTTGCCTCTGCCTCTCTACAGCTGGGATTATAGGCATGGCAGGTGAATCTCTGTGAGTTCAAGGCCAGCCTGGAATTCTAGCACAACCAGGGCTTCCAAGAGAAATGAGAACCATGGTCTTGAAAAACAACAAACAAACAGTGACAGAGGATGATATGCCTGGTTTGTAAACCAGAGGACCTCTCTGGGGATTGATTCCAAGGTGTGGGAAACCAAAGCATCCCAGAATCAACCTACTGAGGCCCGGAGAGGGGAGAGGGAGCCAGGGGCCTGGAGGCATGGGCACAGCTGTATTCTCTCACCCAAGAAGACTTCCTAACCCGTACACTCAGTAGCTTGTCACTCCTCCCTCAGACATAGGTTTTTTTCTCTCTCTCTCTCTCATGCCATGGCTTTTCACTTACCATGGCTCAGTGAAAGCACTGCTGGCTCTGTGTTCAGACTCTTTTTCTTATGGTTCTGGTATTCAGCTGAGCTGTACCAGCTTCCTGGCACGTGGACTCCTGTCTCCACCCATGGAGATGGGGAAAATGCCAGCAAGCTCTCTAGTGTCTCTTCCTCTTTGTTTGTTTGTTCATTTCTCTCTCTCTCTTTCTCTCTCTCTCTTTCTCTCTCTCTCTCTCTCATTTTGTATATGTGTATGTGCATTGAGGCCAGGGGATAATCTCAGCTGTCATTCTTCAGGATCTGTCCACCTTACTTTATGACACACTGGACTGGAGTTCACCAGGACTGGCTGGTCCATGTCCTGCCTGTGTGCTGGGATTACAAGTATGCAACACCATCCCTCACTTTTCTACATGATTCTGGTGTGGGAACCCAGGTCCTCTGGTTTCCAAACCAGGCACATCATCTATGGAGTCTTCTTCCAGCACTTCCTTTTCTTACAAGGACATCCATCAGATACTGACAGCCCTCTTTATGATTTAATCTAATCATCCCCCAAAGGGGGCCACCTCCAAATACTGGGGCTTAGGGCTTCAATATATAAACTTGGAGGACATGATTTAGCTCATAGACACATGTCAGATCTCACTGGAGTGTCATGGCTGACTGCTCACCTATGCAAACATGCTACATCTACTTGGTGGTTGGTCACTTTATGCAGAAGCCCCCAGAGGAGAGCTAACCTGCACCGCCTCCCCATTCTAAAAGTCCCAACTTCACCCTCATGGTCACCCCCCTGCAGCAATGTCTTCCTAGGTTTGTCTCGTTAGTGCCTGGGAGTACCCCCTCATCCCACTGGGTACCAGTCACTGCCTGCATCCATTCAGCCACCAAGGTCTATGGTTCCCCACAGGTGTGAAGTGATTCCAGGGGATATTTTGCAATGAGTGGAGATTGCCTTGGTTTCACAACTAGAGTATGCTATGTGCCCTGGATGAGCAGCTTGGCTCTGCTGTTGCTACTCTTGCACATGCAGACCCAGATGACAGAACAACAAGTTATACCCTGGAGTCTGCTGACACCACCGCTTTCCAAGTACAGGAACTTGCTGGGTCAAAACATGACTGCCACCAAGAGTCAGTCTAATCAGGTGTCCCTGGACCTACTCAAAGTGGCAACTTCTAGCTCTGGTCTATTTGTCCTCATTGGCTTGGGTGTGTCCAGGTCTGTCCATTTCAATCATACCTGCTTTGTGGTATCCCTGGCTACCAGGTTGGTTTTCTTTTCTCTTTCTTCCTTTCTTCCTTCCTTCCTTCCTTCCTTCCTTCCTTCCTTTCTTTCTTTCTTTCTTTCTCTCTCTCTTTCTCTCTCTCTCTCTTTCTTTCCTTCTTCCTTCCTTCCTTCCTTTCTTCTTTTTTTTTTTCATTTTGTTTTTTTGAGACAAGGTTTCCTTTTAGTAGCTCTGGTTGTCCTAGAGCTCTTTCTAATAGACCAGTCTGACCTTGAACTCACAGAGTTCTACCTACCCATGTCTCCTGAGTATTAAAGGCATGTCAGCATTGCCCAGCATGGTTTCCTATTTTCTATACTCCTTCCCCATGAGCTGCCATTGCTCAAGACAGGTTGAAAGACCCACAGCTGGCTTTGCTCCTGAGCCCCTGACTCACACTGTGGGCATCTGCTCTGTGTCTTCCTGTGCACTTGTTGACCTCTTTATCCAGATAAGACCCAGGGGCCCCACCTCCCAGGGCATAGAATGTGAGAGCCACAAAGTGACCTTCAGTCTGTCTGTGGCCTCAGCGGACACCTGTCAGCCCCCATTTCCCCCTGCCCTTTGCCCCCAGCCCTGTCCCCCACTGCAGGACACAATCCTTGAACTTCTTCCAGGAGGGCATTCCTTTTCCTTTTAAGATAAGGTCACATAGTCCAGGACAGCCCGGGATTACAGATGTGCTTCTCCAGGACCAACCCATCAAAGGCCACCGAAACTCCGATAGTGACTCAGTTTGAACTCCCTACGGCTTTGATTGTAGTTTATGTCAAATACTACTCCCCTAACTAGCAGACAAGATGTGGTTGTTTCCTGCCACCTACCATGAGCCCTCTGCTGTGTTTTACTGATGGCCTGGGGAAGCTCTGCTCACTTGACTGGTTCTCTGTCTCTCTCCCCTGTTCCACTGTTTGTCTCCTTCCTTCATGGGTGTGTCAAGACAAGGGTAAGGCACCTTTTCTATCTGTGGGCGTCTAAGTATGTTCTCTGAGAGATGTGATCCAATATTCCTTACAGGTGACAAAACAATGGTGTTTGCTCCCAGTGGTCGGTAGATAATAGCTCCTGGAGGCAATGCCTCCTAACTGCTGGGACCTGTGAAAGGGACACTGTGTAGAAAGGTTCTTCCCAGATCTGATGAAGTTAGGGATTTTGGCAAGAGGGTCATTCAGGTGGGTGATGGCTTGAGTCACAGGCAGGTGGGCTGCGGATATAGCTCAGGAGCAGAGAACTTACTGAACATGCTGGAGGCTCTGGGTTCCATTCCCAGTACTATGATAGGTGGACAGGAGATGTGTTCTAAGACAAAAGCCATGTAAAGACAGAGACAGCGATTAGAAAGACGAGGTGAGTCAAAGCTTTCTGGTAGGTACCTGAGGCTGGGAGACATAGAGGATGCTCTTGCACGGCCTTCCAAGGGAACTGGGTGCCATCTGGTTGCCCACCTGGCCTCGAGAACCCACATCTGAGGGACCCCTATACCTGGCTGGGGTGGTCCATGGCAGCTGGCGCCCAACGTAGCACTCAATTGTTCCCAGTACTTCCTCTCTCTCTCTCTCTCTTACTCTCTTTCTCTCTCTCCTTTCTGTCTTTCTCTCTCTTCCTTCTTTCTTCTTTTCTTTCTTTTTTTTAAATTTTGAGATGAGATTTTACTCTGTAGCTCTGGCTAAACTAGAACTCTTTGTGTAGACCAGGCTGGTCTCAAACTCATGGCAATCCTCCTGCCAGAGCTTCCCAAGGACTGGAACTACAGGTGTGAGCCACCATGTTCAGCTTGGTTGTGGATTTCTGTCTTCAGTGTTGTGAGAGAACACAGCTCTGCTGTCTCGGTCACTTTGGGACATTTGTCTCAGCAGCCTGGCACAGGACAGAACAGGGGACAGGAAGCTCCCTAATGGTTTAATTTCACACTCTGCCCATTGCTCTCAGGATCACAACTGTGTGAGTTCCTCTCTGGTTTAGTTTTCTTTAAAATGTATCGCTACTGAGCTGGGTTTCACACAGCCTGCAGCCTACACACAGTGTAGCTTCACACCTGGGGGTGGGAAGTCATCTTTGGGACCCGCCTGATGCTCTTAGGCAAGGCCACTCCATATAAGTCATCCTATGTCATCTTGGCTCCTACTGTGCACCCTACCTGGGCCCACATGGGCATTTAGCTCTGAAACTAGCAAAGATTCATGGGACAGAGCTTTGTAGTGTGGTGTGGCTTCCACTAGCTGGGCTCCAACCACAAAGAAAGGTTATGCCAGACACCAACTGTCAAAGACACCCTCTTTTCAACCCTGAACTGGGGGTGTGTTTGATGTCTGAGTTAGGGAGGAGTGGGGCATGGGGT
The DNA here is from genome assembly GCF_008632895.1 of Mastomys coucha. Lineage (NCBI taxonomy): Eukaryota > Metazoa > Chordata > Mammalia > Rodentia > Muridae > Mastomys > Mastomys coucha. The sequence continues at coordinate 135,340,405 of NW_022196904.1, forward strand.
CTGGTCACCAATGAGAGACAGTGGACTGATTTCAGTCTCCTGCTTCTCAGAACCCAAGAGGTACTACTCTGTGAGGCACAGAAACACTGGGAGCCTCTAGCATCCCGTCCCAGAAACACTGATTTGTGCCAGAAGCTGTGAGCATGTCAGAAACAATCATAGTTACACTCAGGGAGGTTAAATAACTCAACTTAACTCCACACAGAAAATAAATAGGAAATAAAGATATGAGTGACATCTACCTTGGTAAGCCCGCCCCTCCCTCCCACCCCTCTCTCCCAACCACATGCCTATAAGGTCTCCTTTAGAACTGTCAGGGCCCCTTCTTCTGCCCTAGGTGTGCATTGATCATAGTAAAGTAGAAATGAAGTTTCCTTGGTTAGCCAGACAGGGACAGTAGTATTGAGGAGATAGTATTGCTGTTGGGGCTCCAGTGAGATTTACCTTTTTCCTTTCAGCTAGCTGCCCAGCGGCCTCTCCATGCCTTGGAAACCCACCCGTCCTGTCATTCCAGTGTCATTCCTCAGTGGAGCTAGGGAAGAGTTGGCAAAGGAAGGGTGTGAGATTTAAAAGCAGCCGCCCCACAAGGACAGACTCACCATGCTGTCAGGCATGGGCGTAGGAGTGTGGTCCAAGGGCACTTAGAGTAATTGGCAGAAGTAGAAGCAGAGGCAGAGGCAGAGCCAGCGGGATAGGAGAAGAGCCATACATCTGGAGCCAGAATGTCCACTAAAGGCAAACACCTACAACCTGAGCAGGGGTAGGTGCACCTGCTGAGAGGAATCATAGAGCGGGGCCAATGGCGGACAGAAATGGGACGGGGAGGTCATAGGTCAGGGGAAAGGCCAAGAAAGAGCCCAGGGGTTGAGACCACTAAGGAACCTAGAATTGCAGAGTGCTAGGTGAGCCAGGGGGTCCATGGCAGAGGTGGAGCCAGGGGGATGGTGGTATTGATCTTCCTTGTCCTTCTGAGCCTCACAACCCTGTGATAGATAGGTTCCTGGAAGCACCCAGCTTCCTGGGGGTAAAGACAAGCTCCATCTGTCCTGGAGGAGTTCCAGGTGACATGAGGCAGCTTTGTGGGTATATGGGGACCTGGTTGAGCTGTGACCAGATTGTTAAAAGGAGAGGGACTTCTTAGGAGACCAGTCCAGAGCTGAGTTTCTGGTTTCAAGTTTCAAAAGCCACATTCTGGGGGGTGGGGGCAGAATAACACAAACCTGTAATCCCAGCATTCTAGAAACAGAGGCAGGGGGGGGGTCCTGAACTCAAGAATTCAGTCATGTTTTAAATTCTGTATCAAAAAGCAAATGAAAAATGAGGCTGGGGATGCAGCTTAGCACAGAGTGCTGACCTAGTGTGCAAGAAGCCCTAGCTGTTGTGGGTCGCCCTGGTGCTGTTAGTATTTTAATGTTAGTTCTGCTTCCTCAATCGGGGTTGCCGTAGATCATGTACTCAGGTGACCTCACAGGGTCTTCTCCCCATTCTGACTGCTCAAATACAGGCTAGAGCCCATGATTGGGCAGTGGAAGGGAAAGGTGGGTCTGGAGGTCTCAGAGGGAGAGGAGAAAGCAGGAGGGAGGGAGAGAGGGAGGGGGAAGGGGAGAGAAAGAGAAAGAGAGAGAGAGAGAGAGAGAGAGAGA
>NW_022196904.1:135342057-135347324 GCF_008632895.1 Mastomys coucha
GAGAGAGAGACAGAGAGGAGGTGGGAGAAGGATGGAGCAGAACCACAGGGCTTGGCAAAGCCACAAGTAGCAAGAGGTATATCATAGCTGAGGAATAGATTATCGTGATAGATCTGCCCAATCTAGGCATATAGCTTATAAATATAATAACTGGGTTCTGTATTTTGTATATGGGCTTATTGGGGTAAGAAATTACCGTAGCATCTAGCACTGTGTAAATGAATTGTGCTGACAGAAGCTAGTCATTCTAGAACTTGGTAGAAAATGGAGGCAGGAGGATTGGCTTCTAGGTTATCCTAGGCTGCATATCAAGTTTGAGGCCAGCCTAGGCTATGTAAGATTCTGGGGAGGGAGGGGCAGAGAGAGAGGAGGAGAGAGAGAGGGAGAGAGGGAGAGAGCCAGGGTTGGGGAGTGTGGGCATGTTCCTGTGTTTCTAGAACTGTGACATTCTTTTCATTTTTTTTACCTTTATTTATTTAGTGTATGTGTGTGTGTTTGCACCAGCAAGAATATGCAAGTGTTGTGGGATGCCTGTAGAGGGTGGAGATCAGAGCCCAGCCTGTATAGGTTGTTCTCTCCTTTAACCATGTGGACTCTAGGTATCCGAGCTCCAAACTCAGGTCATCAGGTTTCGTGGTCATTCACTGAGACGCTCACCAACATGAAATATTACATTCCTTTTTCTTTCTTTCTTTCTTTCCTTCTTTCTTTCTTTCTTTCTTTCTTTCTTTCTTTCTTTCTTTCTTTCTTTCTTGTTTAAGTTTTATTTATTTATTTATATGAGTATATTGTAGCTGTCTTCAGAGGCACCAGAAGAGGGCATCGGATCCCATTACAGATGGTTGTGAGCCACTACGTGATTGCTGGAGATTGAGCTCAGGACGTCTGGAAGAATAGTGTTAGTGTTCTTAACCAGTGAGCTGTCTCTCCAGCCTGAAGTGTTACATTCTTGTAGAAAATCTTGAAGCTTCTGAAAGGTGTTGATAAAAGGTGTGATCCTGACATGTAGGAACAGACAGGAGGATTGCTACAAGTTCAAGGTTACTAGAGAATACCAGGTAGCTAAGGCTGCATATTGAGACCTGTCTCTCAACACACACACACACACACACACACACACACACACACACACACACACACATGTGATGCTGAAGAGATGACTCAGTGGGTAAAGGCCTTGCTACACAAGTATGAAGGCCAAAGTTCAGATCTCCTACACTCAAGAAAAAGCCGAGTAGCTGGGCAGTGGTGGCACATGCCTTTAATCCCAGCACTTGGGAGGAAGAGGCAGGTGGATTTCCGAGTTTGAGGCCAGCCTGGTCTACAGAGTGAGTTCCAGGACAGCCAGGGCTATACAGAGAAACCCTGTCTCAAACAAGAACAACAACAACAACAACAACAAAATAAGGCTGGAGAGATGGCTTAGCGTTTAAGAGCACTGACTGCTCTTCTGAAGGTCCTGAGTTTAAATCACAGCAACCACATGGTGGCTCACAGACATCCATAATGAGATCTGGTGTGCCTGAAAACAGCTACAGTGTACTTACATATAATAAATAAATACATCTTAAAAAAAAAAAAAAGGGCAGCCTACATGTTAACCCAATGCTCAAAAGTCAGACAAAGGGAAGGGACCCCTGAGACAGCCTAACTAACCTAGCCAAATTTGTGAGCTGTTGGGGCAGTAAGAGACTCTCCCCCCAGTAAATAAAGCAGGCCATTGGAGAAAGCACTCACCGTTACCCCGCAGCCTCCACACATGCATGTACATGTGTACTTGTACATACACATGAGCCCACATACATTTGAACACAACACCATGGACTACACATTGGCACATGACCATAATGTTGGTGAGAGAAGAGGTCTGTGGGGTCCCCAGAGACCTATTGTTCAGCAGCCACTGCGAGTAGGACAGATCAGCTGCCCTCTTGGAGCCTCGGTCTCCTCATCCTTTCAATGGGGTAACAGTATCTGCCAGGCACTGTTATCCTACGCAGGGAGAGTAAACATCACTCTTCCTTCCAGCCTTGTTCCATGTTGTATTTGGTGTGCACAGAATCCACGCTGGCTCCCCGTGAAGCAGGTCTCATCCTTGCTATACTCCATATCTCACACTCTGCACCCCAAAGCCTTTGCTCCGCTGCCCCACATCCACAGTGCACAGTGTCCCTGTATCTTCACTGCAGTTAGAGCCAGGATGACAGCCCTCTGGCCTGCCTTCAGAGACGCCTATGCTGCTGGTCCTGTGTAATTATAGACTCGTGCTGTCACTGAGGTGTCACTCAGTGATGGTCACTGTGCACGACAGTAATCCTACAGATTATAACAGAGCTCAGTGGAGCAGGCTGCCTCACATTAAGGAGCCCCGGGGGCCTTACGACATCCCAGCCTCAGCCCCAGGGAGGCACTAGGAAGGATGGACACTGTTAGAACCACAGGCAACGTGACCAGGAGCTCATGGAGCCTGGGCAGGGGGCACTGTGAGGGCTGGTGACATGGCAGCCCAGAAGGAGCTCTAGGACACACAGTCTAGGCCAATTGTTCCAGTTGTCCGGGGACTAGGGAACCAAGTAGCCCCAGCTAAGCCCAGGTCCTCCAGGGAGTCCCTGCAGGGAATAGCCCCTCATCTTCCTTGCTAGGGTCCTAGGGGAGAACTCCCCCAGGTCTGTCTGTAAGGAAGGAGAGTCTGGGTCCCCATTCAGGCCTGACAGGAGGTGAGTCTGCTCAGGGACAGTCCTGCAGGCCCCAGGGAGGGGGACCTGAATGTGGAAGCCTCAGTTGGGAAATCAGCTGCTCTGTCTGTCTTGGGGAGGAGGGCAAGTCTGCACTCTCCTGTCTCCCCACATTCCTTAGCTGGGACAGACCCTGAGAGCCTGCATTGGCTGCTCAATTTAGCCTCTTGTTCTTAAGAACAGGTTCTGTCCTAAGAGTTCTGTCCACAGGGAGCGCTGTCCTGAGAGTTCTGCCAACAGGGGGCTCTGCTCTGAGAGTTCTGTCCACAGGGGGCGCTGTCCAGAGAGTTCTGTCCACAGAGGGAGCTTTCCTGAGAAGACAGATTACTGGCAGATAGTGTCATCCATTGTAAGGATGAGGAGACTGAGGCTCAAAGAGGCCAGTTGTCCCTACAGGAGCTCTACTCCAAAGGGTACTGTTTTGTAGCTGTCCACTGTGGGGCACTGTCCTGATTTAAATTCTGTTCACAGAGTGTGATCTTTCAAGAGCTCTAGTCACAAGCCTCTGCTGGCATTCGATGAACTCTATCCATAGAGATGCTGTACACAAGGGTGTGTCTGGGTTTCAGGGAAGGTGATGGCCTGCTGAGGCCCAGGGGAAGATGCAGATGCTGATGGGAACAGGGCCTAAAGGGCACACAGGAGGGATGCCATTTCCCTGTTCCCTCCAAGGGCCATGACCAGATCCCAGCATGGGCAGCTCCCAACTACACAGATGCAAAGCTCACACCTGTTTTCATTCAGGTCAACACAACAAGCTAAACAAGGGTACAGGTACACACACACACAAACACTCACTGATCCACAGACTCAGAATACAGAAGCCTGCTCAGACACATAAAAATATATGGACAAAGGCATTCATTTGCATGTGGGCATACAGCAACAGTTATAGAAAAATGAGTTTTCTTTGAGGCCAGTCTGGTCTACAAAGTAAGTTCCAGGACAGCCAGGGCTATACAGAAAAACCCTGTCTCGAAAAACCAAAAAGAAGAAGAAGAAGAAGAAGAAGAAGAAGAAGAAGGAGAAGGAGAAGGAGAAGGAGAAGGAGAAGGAGAAGGGGAAGGGGAAGGGGAAGGGGAAGGGGAAGGGGAAGGGGAAGGGGAAGGGGAAGGGGAAGGGGAAGGGGAAGGGGAAGGAGAAGGAGAAAAGGAGAAGGAGAAGGAGAAGGAGAAAAAGAAAAGAGTCTTGTGGGTTAGCTCATACTTTTCTTTTCAGCTGTGTGGGAAATAGAGAGAGGATGATCAGTTCACTTCTGGCAATATAACACTTTGGAAGCCAGCATGAACTACATGAGACCTTGTTTCAAAAACCCAAACAAACAGCAAATAAACAAAGCAAAACAAGAACAAAATAAGCTCCACATTCACCAGCATCCAGAAGCACTCAGCACCATCGCAGTGCCTGGCCTATGAGACCATTGGAGAGAGAAGACCCCAATGGAAGACCATGAACTTCTGGAGATGGCACGGACCATGGGTAATTAGAGTGTGCCTTAATGATGGTGACAGTCTCAATTACTCAGTTAACTGTCCATATTTCAGGATGGACCCTTTTGAGGAAAAGCTACGGATGCTGAAGGAGGCCTTCAACACAGGGAAGACAAAGATGGCTAAGTTCAGAGCTGAACAACTGCAGAGCCTGGGCCGCTTCCTGCAGGACAGTAGCAAGCAACTTCATGATGCCCTGGATGGAGACCTGGGCAAGGTGCTGTGGGGGGTAGGGAGAGCATGTATCCTTAGAGACCCAGAAGTGCTGTCCTATCCTTCCCAGGCTAGCCATATCCTTTCTGAGATCTTGAGTCCCTAAGGAGAGTCGTACGCTGCAATGTGATGGGCTCTGTGCCCACAGTGGGTCCTGCATACTTACTCCCTGCCTCGGATGCAGAGTGCATTATTAACTCAGGAACACACAAGCACCCCCTTCCCTTGAGATCCAGCTTAATAATGGCTGTTCTTGGGTCACAAATAGGGAAATTGTGGCACTTGGGTTAAGTCACTTACCTAAAGTTACAAGACCAGGCAGTGATAGGTCAGAATAGCAGTCCCCGACGGGCAGTGGTGGCACACGCCTTTAATCCCAGCACTTGGGAGGCAGAGGCAGGCAGATTTCTGAGTGGGAGGCCAGCCTGGTCTACAGAGTGAGTTCTAGGACATCCAGGGCTACAACAGAGAAACCCTGTCTGGGGAAAAAAAAATAGGAGTCCCAATGGGAGAACCATGCTGCCCTTACACTGTGTTATATACATGCTCAATGGAACTGTCTCAAGACCTATCCAAATGGTAGGCCCCAGCCTAGCCTTGAACCTGACTTCCCCACCCCACAGTCAGCCTTCGAGTCAGACATGAGTGAGATCATCCTGTGCCAGAATGAGGTGGACCTGGCCCTCAAGAACCTGCAGACCTGGATGAAGGATGAGCCTGTGTCTACCAACTTGGTGAGCCCCGTTGGCTGAGGGATGGTGGGTAAAGGTGGCAGTTGGGTGGCAGGGCACAGGGCAGCCTGCTCCAGATCCATTCCTGCCCTTGAGTC
>NW_022196904.1:135348763-135361792 GCF_008632895.1 Mastomys coucha
TGGCCAGAGTGATGAGGGAGAGCGCTACATTGGTGAGTCTCCTGTCCCTGTCACTGGCACACAGCCCACCTGGGCTGAGGCCCTTCGACCTGGAGGCACCTTTCTGGACATAAAGTCTGAGCCCACAACTGAGTTCTAGCTTTTGGTGGTAGGAGTCTCCACACCGTGGTTCTTGGTCTGTGAGTCCTCAATTCCAAACAGCTGTCTCACAGCTCAAACCCACTGAGCTCCATCCCTGTTCTTAGGTGTTCAGAGTGCAGTTTAAATTCCTGTCCTACCCTCTGTTGTCGCATATCCCATAAGGCCAGAATCCTAGACACTAAGTCTCGAGTCCTCATAACTCAGACCCTGAGATTCCCCATCCCGGAGACCAGGATGACTGTCTCCTGGATGAGAGTCCCAGAGACTCTCTCCCTGTCTCAGCCCCTGTACTTCTGCAAATCCTGCCTGTGGAGGGGCTGAGTCTACTCCTGTGTCTGCAGCCCCCACAGTGTTAGTGGATGTGCAGGAGACAGAGCCCGTGATGCAGGAGGAGATCTTTGGGCCCATCCTGCCCCTGGTGACTGTGAGGAGCCTGGATGAAGCCATTGAGTTCATGAACCGGCGGGAGAAGCCACTAGTGCTCTATGCCTATTCCAACAACTCGGAGGTGGGTGCAGTTTCCAGTGGGCTATGCATGCATAGGAGTCAGCAGAGCTCACAGGGGCCCTCTGCATAATCACAAAATCTCAGGGATGGTGGCTTCTTAGACTCTGTCCTTGCCCTTCCTCTTAGGAGGCACTGAGGTCTCCTTTCATATGCTATCCAGACCACACTTGTTTTCCTGGACACCACACCTGGCTGAACCAAGTCTCTCTCTCTCTCTCTCTCTCTCTCTCTCTCTCTCTCTCTCTCTCTCTCTCTCTCTCTCTCTCTCTCTCTTAAAGTAGCTCTGGCCTCATACTCACTTTTAGCTGGGATAGCTTCAAACTCCTGGTTCTCCTGTCCTCATATCCTCATAGCTGGGTGATACACAGGTCCACACCATACCTGGTTCCAGGAGCTTGCTAAGAAAGCTCTGCTGACACCCCTAAGCCCTCAACACTGGTTTTATAAATACATTTTTTATTTGAGAATACATTTATGGAAAAGCCACAAAGGCAGTAGATTTCCCATGTATCCCACACTCAGTTGCCCCATGAAGGGCCCTGACATAGGGCCATGAACCCAGAAACCTTAGGAACCAGGAAATCTCTATGGCCGTGAGCAGCTCTCTGGCACTCAGAGGTAGCCTTTACCTCCAGGGCAATCTTTCTGGAAACCCTATGCCTTTTATTGAATTGAGAGGAACCAAGAAACTGGGGTATTGCAGAGACCCAGGAAAGGACCTTAGATATTACCACCGCTGGCCCTCACTCATGCCCCTCCCTCTGTCCCCTTCCTCCCATCCCCCTCCCTCCGTGCCCCTCCCTCTATGTTGCCTGTGCTTTTCATCCCAATAGGCCTCAGCCTGTGCTGCCAGGTCTTTGCAACACCCCAGTTTCTTGGTTCCTCTCAATTCAATAAAAGGTGTAGAGTTTTAGAGAGATTGCCCTAGATATAAAGGCTGCCTCTGAGTGCCAGAGAGCTGCTCATAGCCAGGGAGACTAATAGTCACTTGGGCAAGGCCTTGTCTGCCAGTGTCTCTGCTGGGAGCTGCCATACCGATTCCTGAGTATTGGGGCAAGCATCCAAGCTGACCTCAGGGGAGGTGGGAGATGCTGCAGATCTTCAAAGGATGCTGATCTATAGGCTACTGCAGTACGATCCTAACTCCAGGGGACAGGGGATTTTCCCCCAGAGCCATTTATCTAGACAGAATGTGTGTGTGTGTGTGCCATTTATCTAGACAGAATGTATATGTGTGTGTGTGCCATTTATCTAGACAGAATGTGTGTGTGTGTGTGTGTGTGTGTGTGTGTGTGTGTGTGTGTGTGTGTAGTTTGTTCTGTTTTCTGAGGCAGGTTCTTGTAGATTAGGTTGGTGTGTTGAGTACCCCATGTAGCTGACGGACAACCTTTAACTCCTAGGGCCAATGTCAGACTAATAAACCCAAACTTGGCCTTAGAGGCCCAAACTTGCCACAGAAAGGCATTCTCTCTCCTTTCTCTCCTGAAGAACTGTCTCAGTTATAACAAGACTCAGCAGCCTGCTCATCCCCCTGCCCTGGGAAACCTCCATGGCCAGCCACCTGGTACCTCACTATGCCTCCCCTCTGCCTGTCTCTAGCCTCATGCCTTAGGATTGTATCTCAACACCCTGCCAGGGCCGCTTACAGGCAGACACACAGGGAACATGTTCCCAGGGTTGGGGTCCAGGACTCTGTCCTACCAGTCCCCCCTCCCCTCTGGGACCTCAAGCCCTCACTGAAACAGGGAGGGATGTCCAGGGGTGCTTTGCATCTTTTCTCTCCCAGGTCGTCAAACAGGTGTTGGACCAGACCAGCAGCGGGGGCTTCTGTGGGAACGATGGCTTCATGCACATGACCCTGTCCAGCCTTCCTTTTGGAGGAGTGGGTAGGTAGCAGCAGAGCTCTGCCCTCCTGGGCTGACCCCCTACCTGCCTCCCTACCCTGCTCCTTGACCACACTAACTGCAGAAGATGTGCCCCACTCTCAGTGCCCAGTGCAGCGGGTAGGAGCGGAAGCCCCTCTCCACTGACAGTGTCCACCTAGCCTGCCTCTCTCCCACCTCCCGACAGTCTATGGTGGAAGTTCTGTGTGGGTGAGGACCAGAGAGGCTGTGGCTGCCAGCCACTGAGCACCTTGACTTTTGTCAAGCAACACTTGTCCTCAGCTGCCCCTCCCCCACATAGCCGGGGGTGTTTTCTAACGATGGGGTTGCATACTTGCCCCTTCAGCCTTCCCATGTCCCTGTGAACATAGGCCTGGGGACCTCCACTTCCAGGATGCCTGGGATGTGGAGATTCAAGCCCCACAGGCAGAGGTGACCTTAGCAGCCACTTTCCCTCTGAGCCCACTTCCTTACTGAAAGGCGATCCTGTTCCCTCCACCCGGTAATTCTCAGTAGTGGAATGAGTGACAGATGAACCTTGTCCCTCCTGGTTTGTCTAGAGGACCTGCTCCCGTCTCTCTCCCTCAATTCTGTCTGCTGTGGCAGCCACTGAGCTTGGTCCTAACGTGTCACCGACCACCAAGGTTCTTGTTGTCCTCAAGCCTGAATCCTTTGGACTTTCATCCATAATATTCATCTGGTTGACTCCACAACCCTTGGCCTCTTCCACCCCAGAAATCCCAGCTTATGGCCTCCTACTTTACCCAAATCATTCCCCAAAACTCCCCTGGTTGGATCCTTGTCCCTTCCTATACAGTGGGAACTTTGTTGGGTCTGAAAAAAATTCACTTAATTTGTAGCACAGCCTTAGAAGGAGGGTGCCACCATCACAGAAGACAGGGGCAAAGTCACTTACTCAAGGTGGCCTAGCTATTCAGAACAAAGCTGGGATCCATCCCTCACTCCCACCCCAGCAGCCTGGGTTCAGAATATAATCCACTGGCCACTGTCTGCTTATTCTGCACCAGCACCTGGTAAGCTGGTGCTGGGGCTGGCTCAGGGATCAGCCCTTTACACACAATGCTTTTTTTAACCCACCGGACAAATGGGGAAACGGGCTCAGATAGCCTCCCTGTCAGAGCTAGGTCTGTGCGATATCTTCTCAACTATCTACTGAAGGCCTAACTCTATGTCCTATGCTGCCTACAGGATCGAGCGGGATGGGCAGGTACCACGGCAAGTTCTCCTTTGACACCTTTTCCAACCAGCGTGCCTGTCTGCTGAGTTGCTCTGGGATGGAAAAGCTTAATGGCCTCCGTTATCCACCCTATAGTCCCCGTAGGCAGCAGCTACTAAGATGGGCTATCAGCTCCCAGAGCTGCACCCTTCTCTAAATACCGCACTGACTCCTCTCTCCTGCTGCCCTGCCCCAACCTACTTAAGCTTTCACCTGCTTCCAAGTCCCCAGTGGTTCCTGAAAGGCAAGTATCTGGTCCAGCCTGTAAACACCCCACTTCTGGAACTTTTTCTGAACATACCTCCTGCCAGGCAGGATGTCCAGGTGGCTGGTCCAGCCCCTTCTCATACCATAGCACCCCCAGCAACCTCCTGACCTTCTGCTTAGACAGAGAAGCCCCCTCACCAAGTTTGGGCAGATCTGGTGACTGAGGGGAACTTTCTTTGTCAGACTGCAACAGGATCCCAAAAGACAGAGCAGTTGCCTACAACTCCATCCACACCTGGAGGGTAGCTTTGTCCCACTTGAAGTAACATGATCATGGACCCAGATCAGATTAATTGGTGGAATCTGTCTGAAGTGTGTTCATTAGTTACTTTCCTGTGGCTTCTATTAAATGGCCTCCCATGGGCAAGTTCAAGAGGGAAGGCTTCTCTTGTAGCTCGTGGTCAGAGGGTTCGGTCAGCCTCAACATCTGATGAAGTTAAGGATCTTGTCAAGATCCTGGCCATCCACACAATGTTCACTTCAGTCACAGGTGTCCTCAGCAGAGAGAAGCAGAGGGTGAGGATGTAGTTCAGTTGTAGAGTATTTTGTCAAGCATTCGCTAGGCCAGGATTACTGAAGGAGAAAGATGTGTATGGGGTGATGTGTTTTGGGGAAAGTCAGATATAAAGGATTAAATGTATCTTGAGACAAAGGTTATGTAAAGACAGGAGACTGGAGAGGTGTGGCTGCGAACCAAGGATTCTTGGCAGTCACCTGGAAGCTGGAAGAGGCAGGTGGCTCCTCCCTCACAGACTCAGGGAACAGGCCTCTGCGTATTTTGTTTTTGTTTTTTTCCTCTCTGAGACAAAGTCTCAGTATGTAGTCTTGGCTGTCCTGGAACTCATGGCAATCCTCCTGCCAGAGCTTCCCAAGGACTGGAACTACAGGTGTGAGCCACCATGTTCAGCTTGGTTGTGGATTTCTGTCTTCAGAGTTGTGAGAGAACACAGCTCTCCTGTCTCGGTCACTTTGGGACATTTGTCTCAGCAGCCTGGCACAGGACAGAACAGGGGACAGGAAGCTCCCTAATGGTTTGATTTCACACTCTGCCCATTGCTCTCAGGATCACAACTGTGTGAGTTCCTCTCTGGTTTAGTTTTCTTTAAAATGTATCGCTACTGAGCTGGGTTTCACACAGCCTGCAGCCTACACATAGTGTAGCTTCACACCTGGGGGTGGGAAGTCATCTTTGGGACCCGCCTGATGCTCTTAGGCAAGGCCACTCCATATAAGTCATCCTATGTCACCTTGGCTCCTACTGTGCTCCCTACCTGGGCCCACATGGGCATTTAGCTCTGAAACTAGCAAAGATTCATGGGACAGAGCTTTGTAGTGTGGTGTGGTTTCCACTGGCTGGGCTCCAACCACAAGGAAAGGTTATGCCAGACACCAACTGTCAAAGACACCCTCTCTTCAACCCTGAACTGGGGGTGTGTTTGATGTCTGGGTTAGGGAGGAGTGGGGCATGGGGTCTGGTCACCAATGAGAGACAGTGGAAGGGCTGATCTCAGTCTCCTGCTTCTCAGAACCCAGGAGGTACTACTCTGTGAGGCACAGAAACACTGATTTGTGCCAGAAGCTGTGAATGTGTCTTCTCACTTCCAGGAGGGTCTTTCAGAAATCATGATATGAAAGGGCTGGGAGATGGCTCAGTGGTTAGCAGCACTGGCTGTTCTTCCACAGCACCTCAGTTCGGTTCCTAGCACCCACATGGCATGTCACTCTATCTATGACGCCAGTTCCGGGGGATCTGATGTTCTCTCTGACCTTTGTGGGTTATCAGGCATGCCTGTGGTGCACAGATACATGCAAGAAAACTACACATGTGAGCACACACATACACACCATACCCAATACATACATACACACACAGACACACACATTTATGACATTAAGCTCAGAGAGGTTAAATAATTTGACTAGGATCTTACAGTAAATAGGAAAAAAAGACGTGACATTCCCCCCCATTGGAGCAATCCTCCTGCCTGCAATTCCTCTACAACTGTCAGTGCCCTTTTCCCTACTCCATGTGTGTCATTTGGTCACAGGAGAGTGGAAATAAAAGTCCCACACTTTTTTTCTTCTAGACAGGAACACTCTCACTATGTGTGTGTGTGTGTGTGTGTGTATGAGAGAGACAGAGAGAGACAGAGAGACAGAGACAGAGAGAGCCAGACAGAGACAGACAGAGAGAGAGAGAGAGAGAAAGAGAAAGAGAGAGAGAGAGAGAAAGAGAAAGAGAGAGAGAGGGGGGAGAGAGAGAGAGACAGAGACAGAGAGAGAGACAGAGAGAGAGAGAGGAGAGAGGGAGAGTGGAGATGATTTAGCCCCAGGAGGCTTCCTGGAGGAGGTGGTATTGCTGTCAGGAATCTAATGAGGTTTGTCTTCACCTCCCACGCTCATGACTTTTCTCCTCACTAGCTAACTCCTTTCAGCTTCTCCAGAACGTTCAGATTCACAGAGAAGCCTGTACAGCCTGCCATTCCGGTTCCCTAGAGCTGTGCCCAGGAGGCAGAGAGGGCGTGGGGTTTAGGAGACAGCTGCCCTGCCCACCACCTATTAGAGCTTCAAGACCAGGCCCTGCACTGCCAGGTAGGGCAAGGCAGTGTGGTCCCACCTAGAAGGATCCGCAGAGGCAAGAGAGAGCCTGGCTAAAAGAGGAGTTGCACATCTGGAGCTAGAATGTCTGCTGTGGACACGGGCTCGGAGCCCTCTCAGGGGTAGGTGGGGCCGCTGGAACTGGTGGCAAAGGGGCCTCAGTACAAAAGGCCCTGGGTGGGGGACAGTTGTGTTGGAAATAGGATATGGAGTCACGGGTGAGGGGCAGGGCTGGGAGCTGAGGGTTTGAGACCAGGGATGAACCTGGGGCGGTGCTCATTACAACAGGACTGGAGGCCTAGATCAAAGGTACACAATCATCCATCTGGTTCTTCTGAGCCTCACGTTCCTGTTACATATAGGAAACACCCAAGAGTCCCAGGACTAGGGACAATCCCATCCTGTCTGGAGGAGCTCCACGCTGCTAAAGTGGCAGCCATACAAGCAGATGGAGACCTGGCAAGGGACACCAGAGCTGTGACCAGGGTCAGAAAGGAGGGGACTTCTTGGGAGTCAAGACCAGAGCTGAGAAGTCTGTCTGTCTGTCTGTCTGTCTGTTTGGGTCAGGGTCTCACTCTGTAGTCCTGGCTGTTCTGGAATTCACTATGTAGACCAGGCTGGCCCCAAACTCACAGAGATCTGTTTGCCTCTGCCTCTGGAATGCTGGTGAGCATTACCACACCCAATCCAGTTTTAGGTTTAGAGAGCTATGTTACCAATGGAGCACAGTGGTTTATGCCTGTAATCTCAACTCTCTAGATTCTGAGGTAGGAGGAGCATGAGTTCCGGGGCAGCCTAGACTGTGCTGTGAGAAAACCGTGGGGCTGGGAATGACAGAGGGCTTGCCTAGAGTGCATGAGGCTCTGTTTCTGATCCCCAGGAATGAATACACTGAGTGTGATGGCATATGTCTATAACCCCAGCACTTGGGAGGTAGGAGTGGAATGAGGGTCATGGGTTCTAGGTCATCCGTTGATAGATATCAAATTTAAGGCTAACTTGAGCTACATGAGACCCCTACACCCAATGTGATGGACCTTTAATTCCAGCATTCAAGGCAGCACTCCAAGGAGCTCTGAGAGTCTGAGGCCAGCCTTATTTATGTATATGGAGTGTGACTGGCCAGCCAGAGCTACAGAGTGAGACCCAGTCTCATTAAAAAAAAAAAAAAAGTGTTGTTCACGACGGCTCTGGAAATGTTACATTCTCTTGGAAAATCTGGAAGCACTTGAAAGGCATAGAGATGATAAAAAGCTCAGCATGGTGGCACATATATCACCTCTGTACCCAGAAGCAGGGGGATTGCTTCAAGTTCAAAGTTACCTAAAGAGTACCAGGCCTGCTAAGGCTGTGCAGTGAGATCCTATCCCCCACCACCACCTCCACACACCCTGATTCCCTCACGTCAAGCAAAAGTCAGCTGGGCATGAAAGTCCACCTGTGAAGCCACTGTTGGAAGGCAGACACAGGGACCCTCCTTGGTTGCAATGACCAGAGCATCTCAAGGAGTTCGGTCTGGGTTCAGCAATGTGTTCTGCATATTAAAGAAAGAGAATTGAGGACAAGCAGATGTCAACATCTGGTCTCCACATGCACCTACACACACATCTGCATGCATGCAAGCAGTCGCTCATACGTATGCACACCCACACCACACACATGACTCCTCTGCATACACCAAATGGGACACATACTGGAACATAGTGTGGGTGTAGGAGAGAGCTGTGGGGAAGGAAAAACACCCACCATCGGTCAGAAGCTTGAGGAAGCTGCTCTCATTTCCTTTCTGTCAGTGTGTAAAGCACTCTGCCCAGAAGCAGCTTAGAGGAGAAAAGGACTGACGTCAGTTTACAGGTCAGAGACCATCACCGAGGGAAGTCAGTGCTGGTGCTAACTCAAAGCCAAGGAACTACAACAGAAACCACAGAGGATTCTGCTTTCTGATTAGCACACAGGCTCATTCTCAGCTAGCTTTCTTACATAGGCCAGGACCACCTATCTAGGGAATGGTGCCACCTACAGTGGGCAAGGCCCTTCTATATCCACTAACAAGACAATCCCACACAGGCAAATCTGGTCTGGGCACTCGCTCACTTGTGACTCCCTTCTCAAGTGACCTTAGGCTAGGTCAGGTGGACAGTTAAAGCTAACTGGGACAAATCAGCTGGACTCTCTGAGCTTCACTTTCTCATCCTTATTATGGAGTAATGATGTGCGCTACACGGCTTAAATAAGATGAGACATGCCACCTCTCTGTCCAAATGCCAGTTCTGCCTTCCTTCCAGCCTTGTTCCATGTTGTATTTGGTGTGCACAGAATCCACCCTGGCTCCCCGTGAAGCAGGTCTCATTCTTGCTATACTCCATATCTCACACTCTGCACCCCAAAGCCTTTGCTCCGCTGCCCCACATCCACAGTACACAGTGTCCCTGTATCTTCACTGCAGTTAGAGCCAGGATGACAGCCCTCTGGCCTGCCTCCAGAGACGCCTATGCAGCTGGTCCTGTGTAATTATAGACTCGTGCTGTCACTGACGTGTCACTCAGTGATGGTCACTGTGCACGACAGTAATCCTACAGATTATAACAGAGCTCAGTGGAGCAGGCTGCCTCACATTAAGGAGCCCCGGGGGCCTTACGACATCCCAGCCTCAGCCCCAGGGAGGCACTAGGAAGGATGGACACTGTTAGAACCACAGGCAACGTGACCAGGAGCTCATGGAGCCTGGGCAGGGGGCACTGTGAGGGCTGGTGACATGGCAGCCCAGAAGGACCTCTAGGGCACACAGCCTAGGCCAATTGTTCCAGTTGTCCGGGGACTAGGGAACCAAGTAGCCCCAGCTAAGCCCAGGTCCTCCAGGGAGTCTCTGCAGGGAATAGCCCCTCATCTTCCTGGCTAGGGGTCTAGGGGAGAACTCCCCCAGGTCTGGCTGTAAGGAAGGAGGGCCTGGGTCCCCATTCAGGCTGGACAGGGGGTGAGTCTGCTCAGGGACAGTCCTGCAGGCCCCAGGGAGGGGGACCTGAATGTGGAAGCCTCAGTTGGGAAATCAGCTGCTCTGTCTGTCTTGGGGAGGAGGGCAAGCCTGCACTCTCCTGTCTCCCCACGTTCCTCAGCTGAGACAGCCCCTGAGAGCCTGCATTGGCTGCTCAGTTTAGCCTGTTCTTAAGAACAGGCTCTGTCCTAAGAGTTCTGTCCACAGGGAGCGCTGTCCTAAGAGTTCTGTCCACAGGGGGCGCTGTCCTGAGAGTTCTGTCCACAGGGGGCGCTGTCCTGAGAGTTCTGTCCACAGAAGGAGCTGTCCTAAGAGTTCTGTCCACAGGGGGAGCTGTCCTGAGAGTTTTGTCCATGGGGGTGGTGTGTGTGGGGGAGCCATCCTGAGAGTTCTGTCCACAGGGGGAGCTGTCTTGAGAGTTATGTCCACAGGGGGCACTGTCCTGAGAATTCTGTCAACATGGGCACTGTTTTGAAATCTTTTCACTGCCAGGGTAGAGGAGTGTGTGGTGGGATGGGTTGTGGTGGAATTGTCCTGAGAATAGCTTTGTCCCCAGAGGGGCAGAGATGTCTGCAGAGATGTGTGTCTGGATGTCTTTGACTAGGATGTTGACCTGCTGATGTCCAGGGAGGATATAAGTGCTAATGGGGTAGGATCCCAAGGGTATTCAGTGAGGTGCGGTTCCTGTCCCTCTTAGCACTGAGAGCAGGTCCCACATGATATATTTTGTAATGCAGTGACATGATACAGCGGGAGGGGGTGCCTTAGGGGGCTCATGCCGAAGCACCCCCCCTGCAAGTATTAGATATACGATGGGTCTAGTATGAAATGAAGTTTATTTGGGATATGGGAAGAGGGTCTGGGGAAGGCAGTAGAGACAGAGAAAGAAAGTAGGGACAGAGAAGGACAGAAAGTGAGAGGAGAAACACATGGAGAGAGAGAGATGAAAGAGAGGGGGGAGAATAGGGACAGAGAGACTAAGGAAGAGAGAGAGAATGGGGAGAGAGAGAGGAACCTGAACAGTCTTTTTAATACACGAGCCAGACTCGTACCTGGCTGTTGCTAGGTAACTGTTGGGCAGAGCCTAGAGGAAATGCTAACACCGATATGTGCTGCTCCTGTTCACACATGCAAAGCAACACCCATTGCCACCCAACTCATCACACAAGACACATGTGTACAGACACTCAGGTGTAAAAATGCATGCACTGACAGACACTCCTTACATGTATGTAGACACTTGCAAATGGGCACACATGAATACAAACACACAAGCACATGCACACACCATATAAGTATCAGCTTCATAGTTGGAGGCGAGCCTGGGCTACCGTTATGTGGCAAAACTTTTCCTGGGGTAACAGAACATTTATATCTACTCGCCCCAGATAGGAATCCCACAACAAACCAAAGTATAGATACCACTAAAGTCCAACGTGAGGAACCAATAACTTTACAGGTTACTTACAGGAATATGGGAGAGGGAGTCACTTACAAGAGCAGAAATGACTCAAAGACAGCTGCCTCACTAAGGCCCAACCCAGCAGGAGTGACAGACAGCTCTCAGAATCTGGAAAGCCTACACAGGAGGCAGAAGCAGGCAGATATCTGTGAGTCCAAGCCAGAGCAAGTTCCAGCACAGCCAAGGCTAAACAAACAAATGCTGTCTTGGGGGCAGGGGCAGGGGAGAGCTGGGAAACTGGAGCACACTGTACAGCCTGCAGGCAACTCCAGGGGTTGGAGAGAGACCTTTCCAGGTGGCTTCACTGGTCTCAGTCTCTTCCAGGCAGAGCTGCTCCTCTTACAGTGTTCTATGCAAAGGGGCTGTACTCATCTCCACTTATGCTGGCACACACACACACACACACACACACACACACACACTGAGACCGACCGACAGACAGACAGACAGACAGACAGAGAGAAAGGCCGGTGTGTGGGCTGAGGTACGTAGCCCTGTGAGCTTTGATGACCTGTGCTCAATTGCCGAGGACCCACCGGAAAGTGGAAGGAGAGAACCGACTACGAATCTGACCTCTGACCTTCACACACACATGGTGTGAGCGCTTCTCTTCACACCCACTAATAAATAAGATTTACAAGAAAAAAGAAAGAAAGAAAACCATGAAATTGCTTATTTCAAACAATTACAAACAAAAAGTCATAAAAATAAAACCAAAATCAGAAATGTACAGTAACCGCATGTGCATACGACTCCATTATGTGGCAACTGCCCCATATGGTCTTTGGAGGGATAGGAAAGTCAGAGTTAGAGGATCGGACTTGGAGAGGATGGGGGAGTAGGGTGTGGCTGATGTGTATTGGGGGGCTGCCTTGGGCCCTGGGACTGATGAAGATCTCCCCAAAGGTTGACAGGAGCACAATTACCAATGAACGCTGCCCCATCCTGCAGGGCAGGCCCCTCTGAGGCCACACTACACAGACTGCGGGAGGCCTTCAGCACAGGGAGGACTCGGCCTGCTGAGTTCCGGACGGCACAGCTGCAGGGCTTGGGTCGCTTCTTGCAGGACAACAAGCAGCTGCTGCAAGATGCACTGGCTAAGGATGTGGGCAAGGTACTGTATAGGGGATGGATGGGGCATCTGGATGGGGCAGCTGTGCCCTTCATAAGCTGGGCCACATCCTTTGTGACATCTTGTGCCCAGTTTATTTAACCCTTGCTCTATGCACAGACTACGACATTAACTAAACACACAGAACACTCCTGAGAGGCCAGCTTAACAGCTGTCATCAGTTTAACAGTTTAACAGCTTCACAATTCAACAGCTTAACAGCTGTTATCAAATTGGAAAACTGAGGCACTCAGTGTTAAGTTGCTTGCCCAAAGTCTCAGAAGTGGCAGTTGCAGTCCAGGATTAGTCACCATGGGACTACCACACATTGTGTTTATAAGCTCAATAGAAAATGTCTCAAGACCTATCCAAATGGTAGGCCCCAGCCCAGCCTTGAACCTGACTTCCCCACCCCACAGTCAGCCTTCGAGTCAGACATGAGTGAGATCATCCTGTGCCAGAATGAGGTGGACCTGGCCCTCAAGAACCTGCAGACCTGGATGAAGGATGAGTCTGTGTCTACCAACTTGGTGAGCCCCGTTGGCTGAGGGATGGTGGGTAAAAGTGGCAGTGGGGTGGCAGGGCACAGGGCAGCCTGCTCCAGATCCATTCCTGCCCTTGAGTCTAAAGTAAGCCAGTCTCCATCACCCAGGTTGTGTGTGTGTGTGTGTGTGTGTGTGTGTGTGTTGGGAGGGCTCTTACTCATCTGACACAGGACTATGGTTCTGCATCCTAGCTCACGAAGCTGAGCTCAGCCTTCATTCGGAAAGAGCCCTTTGGCCTGGTGCTTATCATTGCACCCTGGAATTATCCTTTGAACTTGATGATCAT
>NW_022196904.1:135362959-135368731 GCF_008632895.1 Mastomys coucha
TGGCCAGAGTGATGAGGGAGAGCGCTACATTGGTGAGTCTCCTGTCCCTGTCACTGGCACACAGCCCATGTGGGCTGAGACCCTGCATACTGAAGAGGGCCATGTTGGACCCTGGATGTCAACATGAGTCCTTGAGTTAAGTGCCTAAGCCTGTGACTCTTCAGTTACATCTTAGGCACCACAGCTTTAGACTCACTGAGCTGGGACCCCAGTTGTCTGGGCTTAAACTTCCTTTTGCTTTGCATGGCCCCAGGAGGTCAGGTTCCTGGACACTCAGACCCTGGACTTCCGAAAGCTCAGATCCTGAGTCTGCCCAGGCTGGAGCTTTGTTCCCATCCTTGCCATGACGACAAGCCAGGCTGTTTCTCCCTTTGTCCACAGCCCCGACGGTGCTGGTAGACGTGAAGGAGACAGAGCCTGTGATGCAGGAGGAGATCTTTGGGCCCATCCTGCCCCTGGTGACTGTGAGGAGCCTGGATGAAGCCATTGAGTTCATTAACAGACGGGAGAAGCCACTAGCACTCTATGCCTTCTCCAACAACAGCCAGGTGGGGCCTCTTGGGGCTGGGGCCACAGACTGGGTGAAAAAGGGACAAACTGGTCACATCCCCTTCTTGGGGCTTTAGACTAATGCTGCAAGTTTTAGCAGCCAGCCTGGTTCTATTGAATACTGTACAAAGACACCTGAAGACAGAGCCCAGGCAGGGCCACAGGTACCAGGTGCATGAGTGGCTAGCTGTCTGTCCTGGCTGGGGCAGCCTCCACTGGCTGTAAGAGGTGTGCTAGGGAGGTCCCTCCCCCATTCTGAGCCGTGCAAAATTCCTTATAAACCAAACCTCTAGAGACTGCAGGACAACACCATTGAGGTCCTCACAGGCAGCTCACAGGCAGCTGCCTGCAGTTGGGATCTGTGCTCTCTCACAAAGTTATAACCTCCTCATGCTCATGATAATAAGCATTATAAAGTGCGCCCTCTAGTGAGTGCTTAAAATAAGGGACTGCTCCGTACGAGGAGGAGCTGGGCAAGGCAGTACAGAAAGCAGGAGACTCTTTATTCCCCCTGGAGGGACTGTCAGAACTCACCCACCCACCCCTGCTCACTTCCACCTCTTTCAGGTGGTGAACCAGATGTTGGAACGCACCAGCAGCGGGGGCTTTGGAGGCAACGATGGCTTCCTCTACTTGACTCTACCAGCTCTGCCCTTGGGGGGAGTTGGTGAGTTCCTGCCCCACCCCACCTTATAGTCCAGCCCCTCTCACCCCTGCTCCAGAAAATTCTTTGCTACTCCACTTGGATCCAGGCTCTGGGCCTCTTATGGCCTCAGTTTCCCTATCTATATCATTATTTGATTGTCCTGCCCTTCTCTGAGCTCCCTTGCAAGCTTTGAGCTTCCCAGGCTGGCAAGCAGGGGTACCCGGGTATTGTCCTCACACTCTCTCTCTGGGTCCTTGCAGGCAACAGTGGGATGGGCAGGTATCACGGCAAGTTCTCCTTTGACACCTTCTCCCACCAACGTGCCTGCCTGCTGCGCAGCCCTGGGATAGAAAAGCTTAATGACCTCCGTTACCCGCCTTATGGTCCCTGGAACCAACAACTGATAAGCTGGGCCATGGGCTCCCAGAGCTGCACCCTCCTGTGAATGCCACCTTGACTCCTCTCTCCTGCTGCCCTGGCTCCAACCTATCTGAGCTTTCAGCAGCTTCCAAGTCCCCAGTGGTTTCTGAAAGGCAGGTGTCTGATCCAGCCTGTGAACACCCCACTTCTGGAACTTTTTATGAATACACCTGCAGCTAGGCAGATGTATACCCCTTTTCATACCACAGTGCCCTCAGCAGCCTCCTGACCTTCTGCTTAGACAGAGAAGCCCCCTCACCAAGGTTGGGCAGATCTGGTGACTGAGTGGGACTTTCTTTGTCAGACTGCAACAGGATCCCAAAAGACAGAGCAGTTGCCTACAACTCCATCCACACTTGGAGAGTGGCTTTGTCCCACCTGAAGTGACATGATAATGAACCCAGATCAGAATAACTGGTGGAATCTCAGTGTGTTCATTAATTACTTTCCTGTAGCTTCTATTGAATGACCTCACATGGGCAAGTTCAGGGGGAAATGATTTACTCATGACTCAGGGCACCAGAAGATGCAGACATGACAGAATACAGGTTAGTTTATAGAATGGTAAGCCAGAAAACAACATGAATAAGAAGGAAAGCATGGTTGATTAGTTATGTCTGGTCTGGACCCAGGCAGGGTGTGTATATACGTACTGGCCACATCTCTGCTCCTAGAAAGATATAATGAGAGGTAGAATATGAAATTTGAAACTTGGGGATAGCTGGGTAGTGGTGGTACACGCCTTTAATTCCAGCACTTGGGAGGCAGAAGCAGGCGGATTTCTGAGTTCGAGGCCAGCCTGGTCTACAGAGTGAGATCCAGGATAGCCAGGGATATACAGAGAAACCCTGTCTCAAAAAACAAACAGAAAGAGAGAGAGAGAGAGGGAGAGAGAGAGAGAGAGAGAGAGAGACAGTTGGGGATAAAGAGATAGCACAGTGGTTAAAAGCACTGGCTGCTCTTCCAAAGGATTCAGTCCCAGTACCTACATGGCATCTTACAATCATCTGGAACTCTAGTTCCAAGGCATCCAACACCCTCTTTTGACCTCAGCAGGAACCAAGCACGCATGTAATAGGAAAATAAAATAACAAAATAAAGCCTTCATTCTTTAAAAATGAAGGCTTTGGACTGGGTGTGGTGGCACATGCCTTGAATCCCAGCAGAAGCAGAGACAGGTGGATCATTGTGATCTTTGTAAGGCTAGCTTGGTCTACAAACTTATTCCAGGGATATGTAAAGACCCTATCTCAACAAACAAAAAACTGAAGGCTTCATCTAAACCGGAGGAAACTGAGGCCTGAGTCAAGATGGGACTGTGTTAAGCTCATGGAAGATGGCAGGGGCAGAGCTGAGGGACAGCTTTGTTGAGGGTTGTGGGACTGGAGGCCGGGTAGACAGGATGCCTGGCCCCTGGGATTGACCCCTTGTTCTTCCCTGGTCCCTACCATGGAGGCTTGGCTATTGAGCTCCTCATCCCTAGACTCACAGCAAACCTGAGCTAGTGGCCTGCGGTTGAGAAATTAAAAGAAGTATGGTGTTAGAAATTTTGGGTGATGACGTCTCCAGAATGGTCCATGGGGGACACAGCAGAGGCACATGGCAGGGGATTATGGGTAGATGGAGGAGAGAACAATAAAGAGAGGAGGTACCTGCTGAGGGCAGAGGAGTGTATGGATGAGGGCTGGCTGGGTGAGGTGGTCGGATGATAAGACTGGTGGGCGAGTGCGTGGGGGCAGGTGAGTGGTAGGTTTGGGAGCCACTCTGGGGGTCCAGTGAGCTCATGTAGGACCAGCTGTAGGTACTGGGCCCACAGTGGTTATTAGGTACCAAGGAGGCTATAAGAAAATAGACAATACAGGTCCACTGTCCTTCGTCTATCCCGGGACATCCAGTTAGTAAGAAGAAGCCGTAGGGCAACGCTGGAGCAGGAGCTAAAGGGATTGGCAACAGAGAAGGTGGTGGAAAGACAGAGCATGCAGCAGGACCAGGTCTGGAGTGGGAGGCTATGTCTGATTATAGGCAGGATTCAGGGAGAGGCATATATCTGTGTCAGACTATGGCAAGGAGCCTCCTGCTCGGTGTGGGCTGTGTTAGGGTTTTGTGTGTGTATGTGTGTGTGTGTGTGTGTGTTGTTTGGATTTTTGTTTTTTGACAATTTGACATAAACTAGAGTCATTTGTAAAGAGGAAACCTCTACAGAGAAAACATCCCTATCAGATTGGCCTGCAGGCACATCTGTGGGTCCTTTTCTTGATGAATGAATCTCATGGGGAAGGCCCAGCTTGCTGTGGGTGGTGCCTGGGCAGTTGGTCCAGGGGTGCGTAAGCAAGCAGGCTGAATAAGCCATGGGGAGCAAGCCTGTAAGCAGCACTCCTTCGTGGCTTCTGCTTCAAGTTCCTGCCTCCAGGTTCCTGTCTTGAGTTCCTGTCCTGACTCTCTTCAATAGTGGATTTGGGTAGGCCTGCCAACCCTTTCATTCCCAGTAGCTCTGATCATGGATTCTTTTTTGTTGCTGTTGTTGTTTTTTGTTTGTTTGTTTTTTGAGACAAGGTTTCTCTATGCAGCCCTGGCTGTCCTGGAACTCACTCTGTAGACCAGGCTGGCCTCGAACTCAGATATCTGCCTGCCTCTGCCTCCCAAGTGCTGGGATTAAAGGCATGCACCACCACCACCTGGCCTGATCATGGATTCTTAATCACAGCTCCAGAAGCAGGATGCTGTCCCTTAAGCTGTTACAGCTTCAGCTCCTGACAGGCAGCACCAAGTTCCGAAAGACTTACCTGGCAGAGGCAGAGGCAGAGGCAGAGGCAGAGGCAGAGGCAGAGGCAGAGGCAGAGGCAGAGGCAGAGGCAGAGGCAGAGGCAGAGGCAGAGGCAGAGGCAGAGGCAGAGGCAGAGGCAGAGGCAGAGGCAGAGGCAGAGGCAGAGGCAGAGGCAGAGCTGTTCCCCGAGGCTGAGACTGTGGACCACAGAGGGTTCTCAAGAGGACAACAAAGAGACTTCCCATGCTCCTCTGCCCCAGCACAACCAACTGAAGTCTATTCCTGTCCAAACATCTGTTCTCTAGAATGCAGACACAGAGGACAGAAAGCCAGCTCTGTCTGCCTGCCTTGTCCCCAGTAGCCAGCCAGAGCTGTCCCTGCCTGGCACCTGAATGGAATTAATAAGGCAGGTGCAGGAGGGTTGAGAGGCAGAGAACAAAGTCACCCTCAGCTGCCTCCTCTCTCTCCCTCCCCACAACTAGCCATGCGTCCCTTGAGAAGAGGCAAAGTGTCCCCATCAGAGTATTCTCAAACCCAGGTTCTGGCTGCTGGTCAGTTCACACATGGCTGACCTTCCAGGTCTCCACTTTAGCTAGGTTCAAAATTCAAACTTCTGATTCACTGAACCTTTTAGGCCAGCTGGGCCCTCACCATTCTCAGCTGTGGTGCTGGCTACACTCCCTGCCACACCCCTTTCCCATATCCTCAGGCCCTTTCCTGTACAGTTTCTTCCCCCCTTCTCCATGTGGAGGCCCTGTGGTCTCTTAGCTGGTCCCTGGCACTCTTAGCCTCATGGTCTTAGCCTCATGGGTCCTTCGTCTCCTGGCTCATTCCTTGGGGGCTGGCTTCCTTCCACACAGCATCCAAAGCATTTTCAAAGAAAGACAAAGCCAACTGTCCCCTCCACCCCCGCCCTTGGAGGAAAACACCAGGCAGATGCTGTAAACCCGGAGAGGGACCATCCCAGAAAAAAAGCTGGAGGATCGGCTACATGATACACACGAATGTCCCCAATGTCGCCTTGGGAGTCACTCAGGGAGATGGCAGGTCACTTGTGAAGGACAGACAGAGATGGTGATGCGGGTCGTGTCAGAACATACCACACTAGGCCCAAACAGTTCCACGTGTAAGAGGTTTAATTGAGAGGGAGTAGGGGTAGTGGTGCAGAAAGAGAGGAGAGAGAGAGAGAGAGAGAGAGAGAGAGAGAGAGAGAGAGAGAGAGAGAGAGAGAGAGTACACTAGGACTCTGTGCTTCTGTGTTGGCTCCCAGCCCCATTTCCATTCTACAAACCCATAGAAACAAGAGAAGCTAGACGAGATGAGGAAATAAATAAGACATTTCCCACTGTGGCCTCCACATAGCTGAACCTCCTGGCAGGAAGGGCCTTGACTC
>NW_022196904.1:135368741-135370273 GCF_008632895.1 Mastomys coucha
CCCAAATAGCCAAGTTGCTAAGCAGTTTCTATTTGCAAGGCCCTGCAGGTGTCAGCAGGACTCCAGCAGCTGGGGGGAGAGGGCCTTCAGACTGACCACCAAGGCTCTGGAGCAGAGCAGGGCCCTGGAAGGAGACAGGATACTCAACCTTCAGCCCCCAATGGCCTCTGCCACCTGCAGTGGAAGGGCTTGGTAAACAGCCCCAAGAACTGTTGATAAAAGGTGACCTTCTGCATAGACTTTATGAAGGTCTCTGCCTCTCTCTCTCTCTCTGCTGAGGCCCCAGATGCCAGAAAGGGTGCCCAGGGCCACACTTCACACTTCCAGCTCTCTGCCAAAGGACAACTGCCAGGCCTCCTGAGAACAAAGGTAAGCCATAGGGCTCCACTGTGCCCACACTGACAGTGCTATGGGGTGGGGGAGGGTAAGAGAGCAGACTCCAGGCTAGAGTGTGATCTAAGCGGCTTTGATAAGGTTACCCAGAGGGCCCCAGTCACCCAGAACATCCAAACTATCTGGTAAGCTTGTACCTTCAATGAGAGTGTTTTACTTCCTCCAGGATGTCAGGACATCCTGGGACACGAGGCCTGACCTCAGAGCCCACGTGCAGTCAGTGGACATAGTTAATCGGAATGGTTCAGTGGGTTGCATGGTTCATTGCCTCTTTCTTCAGTGACCTCTGAACACTGCTTGTCTCCTGCCAGTGGACAGCTAAGCTCAGTAGGAGGGACAGCTGTGTGTCAGGGGACCAGGACTTTCCTAGAACCCCACAAAGGCATCAGGGAGAGGAAAGGATCACACCCTGTCTTCCAGGTCCAACTGTCCCCTGTGTTCAGTATACCCTTCTGCTGAGCCTCAGTTTCCACATCTGTAAACTGGGCCTGACGATTGTTTCCCCAAAGCAGAGCAAACAAAGCCATTTCAGTTACAGCATCCTTGAAGGCCATCAAAAAGACCAGGCAAAACATTTTGCAGTTTTGTTTGAAGCATCAGGGAGCTATAAGATTTGAACCCCATAGGTCACAGCTTTAAAGAGGTGGGAGGTGGGCCGTGACCTGCAAAGACAGAGGCTGGTGCAGAGGGAAGGTGGCAGGGAAGGGGACTCCTTTTCCAGTGGCTCCCAAAGTACAGGGCTGCTTTGGCCAAAACCAAGATACTGCCCACTCCTGTCTGCCTTAAGGAGCCTCAGGGAAAGTGCCTCTCTGCATGGAACCAAGCAGGACATGGGGCAGGCCTTATCTACCCATGAGAGACCAGGCACTGGGCCACGGGTACTTATCAGTCAGCAAAGCCAAGTCTGGGCAAGTGCAGCTTCCCGCAGGAGACCCCAGAGACCCTTGCAAGAAGAACTGTCCCTATTCTTAGACGATGAGCAGAGGGCAAGGACAGGAACCTGCCCCAGAGACCTGGACCCATTAGGCGGAGGGGGAGTGGAGGCGGGGCTTAGGGGCTAGGGGTGGGGCCCTGTGAACTTTGGCTGCCTGGCTCTCAGCCCAGCGTCCAGTTCTCCCAGTTCTCCGCCAACTCAGCAC
>NW_022196904.1:135370283-135373135 GCF_008632895.1 Mastomys coucha
AAAAAAAAAAAAAAAAAACCGCTTCCTGCCTGGTGCCTGCAGGCCTGTAAATACAGCCGCCTAGGAGGTGGACGCATTAGGCCTGTGGCCTAGGGAAGCCCAGGCTCGTACCAGCAGGTAAGAGGCTCGCAGAGGCTCTTGGCCAGTTCAGAGGAGGGTGCAGAGGTGGCCTGGAACCCAGACACTTGCTGCACAGCTTAAGGGGTGACAGTCTTCTCTCCCCGGAAAGCTTGGCATTGGCTCTACCATCTATAAAATAGTTCTGTGGTAATGGTGGTGTGAGTGGGAACAGTCTACCTTCTGAATGTCTAAGTCCCCCTTCTCAGCTTAGGTCCTCAAAGAGAAAAGTGGGGAGATCAACACTCACCCTCAGAACATCCAGAAGAGGGACTGTGGTTGCAAGGCGGACAAAAATTTGGCTGCTGGTGTCTTGAACTTGGCTTCTGGGTACAAGTGGGTCATAGCTGACACCACCAACCAGGTACCTCTTCACGAGCAGCCCCCTGCCTCAGACTCTTCAGGGCCTGGGGAGCTTACCCTACTGTCCTGGTTCTGGACACTACGCTCCACATCTTTTGTGCATTTCTTCCCCACACTGGGATGTGCTCCCTGCCTGGTTCCCGGGAACCCCTGCTCCGTGTGGCTGTGACTGGGGGCACCCACGGGAATGAGATGTGTGGCATCCACCTGGTCCGGTACTGGCTACAGGCCCCAGGGGAGCTACAGAGACCCAGCTTCTCAGCCATGCCAGTTCTGGCCAACCCAGCAGCCACGGCTGCCTGTCGCCGTTACATGGACCGCGATCTCAACCGCACCTTCACACTCACCTTCCTTAAGTGAGTACCCTTGGCCAGGTTGGCTGGTCCACAGCCAGGTACTAACATCCCTACAGACTGGCCACAGTGGCTGGCAAGGCCTTTTCATAATGACCAAATGATTTAGAGAGATTTGGATCAATGTCACCTCTTCCAGGTAGTCTGTCTTGACTGGAGGCCAGACTCTTACCAGCTGGAGTGAGACACACATGGGGAACAGGACCACCGTGTGAGCCTCAGGTTACTGGAGACACAGAAAAAGACTGGGATAGAGGTGGGACTATGGTTTGTCCAAGAGCAGTCAGGGAAGGCTTCTTGTAGGAGGTGGCATCCAGCTACCCCCTCTTCCCCCCACACACACAGACACACAAAGGTGAGAAGTTAGCCAAGGAAAAGGAGACGGGGATGATGGGGACTGATGTCCCCCATTCCTTTCCCCACAGTTCCATGCCTACCCCTGACGATCCGTATGAGGTGAAAAGAGCCCGAGAGTTGAACCAGTTACTGGGTCCCAAGGGCACAGGCCAGGCTTTCGACGTTGTCCTAGACCTGCACAACACCACAGCGAACACTGGGGTCTGCCTCATTGCTGCTGCCTCTGAAAGCTCCTTCAACTTGCACCTGTGCCACTACCTACAGGTGGTCCCTAGAGGGCAGGAAGGAGGTCAGGGAGGGGGCAGAGGGATCAATGTCACCTCAGTTCCCCTGGGCCTGCCACCTGAGGTACTCCAGACCAAACAAGGAAAAGAGGTGGGGCAGGGTGGATGACCCTGTGCTTCCTGCACACTGTTCTTCCAAGCGTCAGTGCCCCTCAGTTTCCCCTCTCAAGAAGGCCTGGGTCGTGACTGGTCCCTGTCACCCCACAGCTGCAGAACCCGGGACTGCCCTGCCGCCTCTTACAGTATGAGCTACCTGGGACGGAGACCTACAGCGTGGGATCTGTGTCTAAGAATCCAATCTGTGAGCTGAGGGGTGGGGAGGAGAGCAGGAGGGGTCAGCAGGGAAGGGGGAGCCAGGAGGGGCAGAGTTAAAAAGGGTAGAAAAGATGCTTGGAGAGCAGGATCAGGACCCAGGGGGGGCAGGACCTCCTATAGGCATTTAGGCATGGGGCATCTGCCTGACATGTCCTTTCCTGGTCCCCAGGTCTGGAGCTGGGCCCCCAGCCTCAGGGTGTGCTGCGAGCCGACCTGTTTTCCAGGATGAGAGCTCTGGTGGCATCCACTCTGGACTTCATCGAGCTCTTCAACCAAGGTGAGACCCTGCAGTAGCTTTTCAGGGAAACTGAGGTCTGAGGAAAGGCTTGGCGAGACAAGTGGTCACACCCAGCCTCTACACAGGCAAGGACTTCCCTGCCTTTGAGATGGACATCTACAGGAACTTAAGCAGTGTGGACTTCCCACGTACCACGGATGGTGACCTGGCCGGCACGGTGCATCCTCAACTGCAGGTTGGTGTTGTGGGGGCCAGGGGTACCCTGAACATCCAACTGAGCCCCCAATACCTTAGAATCCCTAGCTGGACCAAAAGTTGGTCCAGTCCACACCTGCACCTAGAGCTCCACCCTGAGCCTGGCATTTGGAGCAGCTGAATTCTTCACAATGGACTAGAGAGGCTGGTGGATGGCGCTCTCTTTTAACTGGGGAAGCAGAGGGGAGGAGACAGGACCCAAGGCACCTGCTTGGAAGTGCAAATATTCTTTTCCATGGATATGTGACCTCCATGCCTGTGAGCTGACTGTCCACAAGGGGTCGCTGTTAAACAGGGTCTTGTGCAGTCCTTTATCCTCTCTTTTTCTACAGCAGTCTTAGGATTTTTTAATCTCATTTATGACCCCTGGGAGAGAATCCTAAGCCAGACCTGCCCATAGGCTTTGCAAATGCTGCATAACAACAGTTATTTTAGAGATTTTATTTTAAAAAATATGAACATGGTCAATATTTTGTCCAAGGAGAGACTGTATACAGGAGTGATCCTGGTGAGAGTATTTCTTTTCTTTTCTTTTCTTTTCGTTTCGTTTCTTTTCTTTTTTTTTTTTTT
>NW_022196904.1:135373147-135381873 GCF_008632895.1 Mastomys coucha
TTTCTCTGTATAGCCCTGGCTGTCCTAGAACTCACTCTGTAGACCAGGCTGGCCTTGAACTCAGAAATACGCCTGCCTCTGCCTCCCAAGTGCTAGGATCAAAGGCGTGCACCACCACTGCCCGGCTGAGAGTACTTCTTGATGATATCATAGCCATTTAATTTGCATAGGACACACCACGATGTTCTTGAAAAAGCAAACTCACCATGGTGACATTCTTCAGAGCTAATCTTTGTCTCTAAGCAGTGCTCCTTGGCAAGGGTAGGGTTACTCCCTCCTGGGGGGTGGGGTGACATGGGGGCAGAGGTCATGGCCTCAGCAACCTTGACCTTGGCTCTTCTCCCAGGACCATGACTTTGAGCCACTGAGTCCTGGTGAACCCATCTTCAAGCTGTTCAGCGGAGAGGATGTACTGTATGAGGGGGACTCCATTGTGTACCCTGTGTTCATTAATGAGGCTGCCTACTACGAGAAGCACGTGGCTTTCCTGAAGGCTGAGAAGATCCGGGTCACAGTGCCTGCCCTGCCAGGGTTAACCCCCCATACCACCCAGACTCCCTAACCCAAGGCATTCCTGCCTGACCTCAGTTTCCCTATCTGAACAATGGGTCCCAAGTCCAGGGTCCCCTATCTCACTCTGGACATCATATCCCTTTCCAGACAACTGATCTCATGATATAAAAGAAACTGCCCAAAAATTCATAGCTCTTGTTCTTTGCCCAGCTTGGGCTTTGACTAGGGAGGTGGATGGAGGAGGGGAGGGATGCCCACAGGATCATGCATGGACCTTTACATGTGAGCATACTGAAGGGAAAACTAGGATCTGGGGCCAGTGATAGCCATCTCTGTGCCTGCATTTGGCCACACACATCCCGGGGATAAAGAGAGATTCTATATGTGGATCCTATATATAAAGGAAAATCTGGAAATGGACTTCAAGGAGCCCGGCCAGGAGGTCCCCAGCACCCTACTGGCATGTGCCCATGTAAATGTGCTTGCCCAGGTTTGTGCCTACCTGTGCTCTTATAGTATGTGTGTGGTCCCAAGAGTCCTGGGCCTGCAGTGTTCTTTTGAGGCAATCTGCATAGCTAGGTACATGGCCCAGATGTGAATTTCCAGGCTCAGGGGAGTTGGGATGCAGACGAGGTACACCCAGGACAGCTGCCCAGCTGCAAGGGCACTGGCAGGAGATAGCCTAGGTTGGGGCAGAAGGAAGCCCAAGGGCGAAGTCAAGGTCCCTTCACCCCCACCCCCACCAGCATGAGGGGATCAGTGAAAGGTCCCAGTGGTGTCCCTTAATCCTCAACCAGCTGCCCTGCTGGGCAGGGACAGCCTTGCAAACTACTCAGGAAAGGTCAGGATCCAGGGCCAGGAGCTCTTTCCTCCCACAGCTGAACTCTCTGAGCCTCTGCAGTCTGCCTGGCTCATTCATCTCCCTGCGGCCATGGCTGCCACGCTGCCTCCTGGTATTGAGCTGTGAGATGAGAAGGTGTGAAGGATATGGGTGCACCAGGGAGCAGCTGGCAGGCAAGATGGATGAGAGGGCAGTGGGGCCAGCAGGAGCCTGGGGCAGGAGGGAGGGCTGCAGGTGGCCTGCCTTGCACAGTGTGCACCCTGCACAGTGTGCACCCTGCACAGTGTGCATGCGTTCATGTACTGGGCTGAGGGTCCTAGCTATGAGACTACACACATACAGAAGCCCCACCCACTGTCCTGTCGTAGATAAGCCTTTGAGTTCATGCGTGTACATGTAGGCATGTGAGTTAGCATGTTTATACTCATATGTGTGTGTTTCCCATTACATGTATCAAAGGAAGGCATGTGTGTGCATACACACACACACACACACACACACTCGTCAAGGCCCAGCAGAATCCAGGCTGGCCCATTTCTGAGAATCTGGGCTGAGGAGGAGCTGCTAAGACTGGGACAGGATCCTCAAACCTCTCCTTTTCTCTCCTACTTCCCACCCACTACACTGAATTCTGGGGCACACTTCACTGGAGGGCCCTGGGAAATGCTGGCTGGCACCCTTTGACTTGCAGACAGCACCCCTTTCTTGCCTGGCTGAGAGCACCAAAGCCAATGTTAGTGTCCAGTGGAGTATGGATCTGTGCAGTGTGGGTGGAATCCTCCCAACTGCCTCCCTCAGCATCCCCAGTGTGTGTGTGTGTGTGTGTGTGTGTGTGTGTGTGCGCACACGCACCCACAGGCCTCCAGCTTTAGTCTGGAGTCTGGGGCTGAGGGGCATTGAATAAATGGCAGGGAGAGGTAGGTCTATCTAGCCTGTGCCCCAAGTGTTACACTCAGAGAAAAGCACCCCTCCAGCCATGGCTTAGGTCCTGTCCCTGTTTGCCCCTGGCAAAGACCATGGCATCTATGAACACAGCCTCCTAGCACCAGACTCTGCGGAGGTCTGGATACTCCCTCCCAGGGTGGGCTGAGGTAGCCTGGCCTGGTGGGCTGATAAGTACAGGCCACTAGTCAAGGGATGCTCTCATTGAAGGGAGCGTGGGCTTAGAGGAAGCCCAGCCTCTGGGTGGTGACTAGGTTTCCTCGGAACAGATGGGGAAGCTTGGAGGAGGTGCCTGGCAAGGCTGGAGAGGGACCAGTGTGCACAGCAGGTGCTCAGCTTGCCTCAGTCTACCTAATAGAGATGACAGGTGATCATCATGTGAGGGATGACCCATGCTGTGCTGCTCTTCAGCTAAGGCTGGACCATCACAGGCAGAGAGATTGTTCACTGAAGTCAGGGACACTGAGGCACTGGACTGGCAGGAGAATCTGAATATCTTACCACCCAATCTGGAGCTCTCCCTGCCTCTCTCGTGTTTCCCGCCTGTCCATTGCAGGGACAAGCTGTAAGCTTGTGGGGACAGTACCAGTAGGCTGGGGTCTTAGGCGAGGAGAGAGGGCACCACCTCTGCACTTAGCCCACATCTGCTGCCTCCCTGTCAGCCCTTCTATCTAGGCAGAGCCCAGCCCCTGTGGACACCAAGCTGTCCTCAAGATGACACCCTGCCCCCACCTGCACTGGGGCCCATTGATCAGGAATAGCTGGGGGCCTCTTAGCTGGAGAAGGAATCGAGGGCCAGGAGAGGAGAGGGGGAGTTCTGCAACGTCACAGCCTTCCCACCTGCCCACTTCCACATGAGCCTGCCTCCAGAGCCAAACCCAGCCAGTGGCCCAGCTCCAGACACTCCAGTCAGAGGTGGTTTGGAGACACCCACCAGGACATCCCCGAGCTGGCCTTTATTAACATCCAACCAAGTGTCCAGCTCAGGAAGAAAAGCCTCAGCTAGAGATTCAGACAGAGGACGACCAAGGAGGGAAGTACTGAGAACTGGGGACGGGTGCATGCTTGAGAGTGAGGTGTGCTGCTGAGCACAGGAGCCAACCCAGTGTCACTCACTGGCTACCCCTCCCCGGGTGACGCTGCAGCCTAGCCTGAGCTTAGGTCCGCCTGTCCACATGGCAGGTAAGTATGGGTTCAGGCTCACAGGTGTGAGTCAGGGCTGCAGAAGACATGGCACAAACCTTGTCCGCACATGCTCTGCAAGTAGTCCAGTGGCACTGCCTACCTGGTGTCAGGCTAGATATAAGACACCTCCAGCCACCTGTCTCTTTATTATTTATAATTATTGCATGCATGTATTTCTGCACACATATGCATGTGGGTGTGCATGGTGGGGGTGGGATAGCCACAGAATGTTTGCAGGGGTCAGAGACTCATGTCATCTGGCTTCCACTACACCCATTCAGCCTGTGGAGAGACCTCTCCAGCTCCCACATGTCCAGCAGTGATCTTTGCTCCTGCTTACCAGGAGCACTGCTGGGAATAGAGACCTTGCCTCCTCACTCCTGGCCACAACAAATTCCGCAGATCCTCCCACCCTCAGCCCCTTACTGGAAGGTTCTCCACAGATTTTTGGGTTTTTGCATTCTGAACAGGGGTCTCATGTAGCTGAGTCTTACCAAAGTCATATGTCGCTAAGGGTGACTTCAGTTTCCAAGCATTGGGAGCACAGATGTGTACCACATCTGGCCCAAAATAACCTTCTTTAAAATCCAGTGCTGGGCATTGAAAACAAATCCCCATGCATGCTAGGCAAGTGCTCTGCTGCTGAGCTATACCCCAGCAGCACCTTTAAACCATAATGAGTAGAGGTAATAGAAAATTTACCGTGTTGACTATGTTTAACCATATAGCTCATGACATTAGGAGATTCATGGCTGTGTACCCCTCACCACAATCTGCTTACTTTTTTTTTCTTTTTTCATCTTATAAAGCTGAAACTTTCTGCCCCACTGAACAGTTTATCCTCTGCCTGACCTGGAAACTACCACTTTCTGTGTTTATGTATTTTTTTTTTTTACCTTCTGTGAATAGAATTATACAGACCTGCCTTGTGCTTCTATTCTATCTCACATAGCAGAATGTTCTCATGGTCTCTCCCCACTGCATCAGAAAGCCCTTTCTTTTGGAGGATGAATAGTATTCCATTGTGGACTACATCCTTTACCTACTCATCTATCAGTGGACACTCGATTGTTTCTGCCTTTTGGCTGTTGCAGCAGTTCTGCCCTGAGCAAACACCTGCACTTGGGTTCCTACTTTAATGATTCTTTGTTTAGTTTTGTAAGGAACCTCTGATCTGCGAAGGCTGCACTGTTTTAAATTCCCACCAACCCCAGTATTCCAATTACTCCATAACCTCACTCACACTTGTTAAATCCTAGATTCTTTTCTTGTCCTAACAGTCATCTTGACAGCTGGCTGGCGGTGTCTTACTGAAACTAGTACTTTTTTTTGTTTGTTTGTGGGTTTTGTATCAGAGTCTTATCCATTCCGTTTACTTGTTAAATTTCTTTTCCTTCTTCTTTAATATATGTCTGAGACAGGGTCTCATGTAGCCCAGGCTAGCCTCAACTCACTATGCAGTGGGGATAAGTCTTGAACTTCTGATCCTCTTTCTTCTATCTCTCAAGTGCTGGCATTACAAACATGTGCCACCACGTTGTGTATATTTTTAATGTCATGATGGGAACTGAGCCCAGCATTTTGTGTACAGTAGGCAAGCAATCTGCCAACTGAGTTGTGTCCCCAGCTGGGGGTGGGTGTCATTATTTTGTTAATATTTATTTATTTTTTGCTGGTTAGTTGTTCACTTCACACTAACCAGTCATTTTGGAAGTGGGAACCTCACCCGAGGGATTGCTTGCATCAGATTGGCCTGTGAGCATGCCTACAGGGCACTTTCTTGATTGGTGATTGATGTGGAGGATGCAGCCCACTGGTGTGCCATGCCACCCCTGGGCAGGTGGTCCTAGGTCATGTAACAAAGCAAGCAGAACAAGCCACGAGGAGAAATCCAGTAAGCAGGATCTTCCATGACCTCTGCATCAGCTCCTGACTCCAAGCTCCTGCTTGAGCTCCTGCCAGACTTCCCTCAATGAAGGCCTGAGACCTGTAAGCCAAATGAACCCTTTCTTCCCCTACATGTTTTCAGTCGTGTTTACTAGAGCAAGAGACAGTAAACTAGTCCAGTGTGTGTGCACACAGAAGTCAGAGGATGCCGGGCAGTGGTGGTACACACCTTTAATCCCAGCACTTGGGAGGCAGAGGCAGGCAGATTTCTGTGTTCAAGGCCAGCCTGGTCTACAGAGTGAGTTCCAGGACAGCCAGGGCTATACAGAGAAACCCTGTTTCGAAAAACCAAAAAAAAAAAAAAAAAAAAAAAATCAGAGGATAAGCAAAGTAGGTTCTCTCCTTCCATCATGTCGGTCCTAGGAATTGAACCAGGTATTCAGGTTTGGCTGCTGAGCCATCTCACAGCCCAAGTATCTTTATTTAAATAAGGGACTGGAGCTTTTAGAAGCTTTTGGCCAAGGCTTGTGTTGCAAATTATGACCAAGACTGTGAAGAATAGGGAGGGGGAGCATACACAGCCTCAAAGGTCCTAATGCCATGAGCTGTATGTGTAAACATTGTTAACCTGGTAAATTTTACATTATGCATACTCTAGCCACAATGTAAAGGTTTGGCTGGGGGTATGACTCAGATTTCAGGGTCTAGGGAAGATAATTTGTATGATCTGAGCTCCCTTCAGCCTCCATCTTATCAAACAGCACTGGGTGGCTGGGGCTCCACGGAGCTTCATGAGGTCCTATCACACTTCCTACCCCCTTGCATGCACACCATCTATATAAACATGCCTCCTGTGAAGAGCCTCCTGTGTGCTACACTCTGCTCTCACCAATGCTGTCTGTCCTCTGAGATGGGGAAACTGGGGATCCAAGAGGTGAAACAATTTGCCCAAGGCCATGTAGCTGCTTGTCTCTACCCTCCAGGATCTTGCTAGGGAAAGACTTTAAATTAGGCACAGTGACTGTAATCCTAACACTTGAAATACAAAGGCAGGAGGATTTCCTCCAGCTGTGGCCAGCCTTGGATACCAAATTATCACCAAGCTTCAACACTCCTACTCAAATAGTTGTGGTGACACATGCCTGTTACCCTAGGCCCTGGGAGGTAGAGGCAAGAGGATCAGAAGTTCAAGGATATCTTTGTTACATAATGAGTTTGAGGCCAGCCTGGGCTACATGAGACCATGTCTCAGGGAAAAACTAAAGATGAAAAGGTCACAGTAACTGACTGTGGAGTGATGTTGGCTGACAATCCTGGGGACAGAAGTCTGGAAGCCAGGGGGCTTTCCAGAGGAAGAGGGACACGGGCACACCCTGAAAGATGAGGCTGAACAGGCAGCGAGTCGAAGTCGGCCTGATAAGGCCAGGATTCAGATTCATCCTCTCTCCACAGTCTTCCTGTCTGCTGGCCTTGGGGTGCTTGCTCCTCCAGAGACCTATCCCCCTCCTGTGACCAGCACCGGCTGGGATCCCCGGCTGGGGACACCATTCCCCTCAGGTTCCTGCACCATGTCCTCAGAAGCCCAAGCCATGGCAGAGGCCACTGGGCAGGGCCCTAAGAACCCACGTGTATCCAGCGTGATGGTGCAGCTGGAGATGAAGCCACTGTGGGAAGAATTCAACCAGCTGGGCACAGAGATGATTGTCACCAAAGCGGGCAGGTGTGGGCATGGAGAGTGGGGGCTGGGCAGGGGCTGGGGTAGGGGCCCAGCCAGGCTGAGCAACTCCTTCCCATAGGAGGATGTTCCCAACCTTCCAGGTGAAGATCTTAGGCATGGACACGCTGGCCGACTATGCTCTGCTCATGGACTTTATCCCGCTGGATGACAAGAGATACAGGTCAGGACCTGGCAAGGGAGCAAGAGTGCTGAGAACAGAAACTTGACCCTAAGGGCAGACAGGGTGAGGTGGAGCCTTTCTGAGTCCATGCCATGGGGGGGGGGGCGCAGCTTAGAGCAACAGATCTTATGCGGAAGAAAGATGGAATGGGCTAGCCTGAGGCATACGCAATTAAAAAACAAACAATGCCCACCAGGTGGACTGAACCTGACAGAGGTGGGATCAGTGTCTTTCACTATCACCTTGGTTAGACATGGCACTGAGTAGGGCAGGGACAGCCCCTGACCTCTCACTCTACTCCTCCAGGTATGCCTTCCACAGTTCTGCCTGGTTGGTGGCGGGCAAGGCCGACCCTGCCACGCCTGGCAGAGTGCACTTCCACCCTGACTCGCCAGCCAAGGGTGCCCAGTGGATGCGGCAGATCGTGTCCTTTGACAAACTCAAGCTGACCAACAACCTGATGGACGACAATGGCCACGTGAGGCACAAACCACTGGGCCATCACAAGGAAGGGCTGAGCCAGTTGTAACAGGGTGGGACTGGGATTGTGAGAGCTGGCAGGGCTGGTGTCTTATTTGCATGGATGTCTAGAGAGGGAGGAAGAGGAAGTGAGAGGGGAAGCAGTGTGAAGCCTAGGGGACAGCCTGAGCAAAGGTCCTGAGGCCAGAAAACATGGAGTTGAGAGACCACAAGGAGACTCCCAGTGGGGCTGGACAAGGACAGCGGTGGGTAGGTAGTCCCACAGGGCCAAGTGCCTGAAGTGAGAACCCAGGCTTTACCTCTCTGTGGGCAGAAGCTATAGGGGGTTAGAGCAGGTGAAGTGTCTTGCCCGGCTGTTGTGTGGAGAATGGGCATAAGGACAAGGTGAGGAGGCAGGGAGGCCAGTCAGGAGGCAGCTGAGGAGATCGGGTGAAAGACGACCAGGGCTGCTGCAAGGTGATGGTCAGGTTCTACATAGTTCTGAAGGCAAAGCTGCGGGTGGACAATGGGCAAGAAGAGGGTAAAAGAGTCTTGGGCTGGGGGTGGGGTGGGGTGCACCAGCTCCACCCCTGCACTCGGCTCCCACCCCCCTGCAGATCATTCTCAACTCCATGCATCGTTATCAGCCCCGTTTCCACGTGGTCTTCGTGGACCCACGCAAGGACAGCGCCCGCTACGCCCAGGAAAACTTCAAGTCCTTTGTCTTCACCGAGACCCAGTTCACAGCAGTGACAGCCTATCAGAACCACCGGGTGGGTCGGCCTATCAGAACCACCGGGTGGGTCGGCCTATCAATCAGAACCACCGGGTGGGTCGGCCTATCAACCAGAACCACCGGGTGTGTCGGCCTATCAGAACCACTGGGTGGGACAGCCTATCAGAACGGGTGGGTCAGCCTATCAGAACCACCGGGTGGGACAGCCTATCAGAACGGGTGGGTCAGCCTATCAGAACCATCGTGTGGGACAGCCTATCAGAAC
>NW_022196904.1:135382204-135419364 GCF_008632895.1 Mastomys coucha
GTCAGCCTATCAGAACCATCGGGTGGGACAGCCTATCAGAACGGGTGGGTCAGCCTATCAGAACCACCAGGTGGGACAGCCTATCAGAATGGGTGGGTCAACCTATCAGAACCACCGGGTGGGGCGCCCTACAGCTCCTGAGGACCGGCCCATCTCTGAGGAGCAGAGACTGAGGCTGGAGGTGCCTCTGTCCCCTGGACATCTGCCTTCTTGCTGGCACTGGAGATCCTGGGCCAAGGGGTTCTGGGTCCTGCGGACTGGAAGTCCCCAGGGCTAAGTGTGAGCCCCTAGGGCTCAATGGCTGGAGCCCAGTCCACAACTATACCTTCTCTCTGTAGATCACACAGCTGAAAATTGCCAGCAACCCCTTTGCCAAAGGCTTCAGAGAGGCTGACCCAGACTCATGGTATCGTCTCACCCCTGCCTTCTTGCTATAAGCCTAGCTTTGCCCTGGCCCCTCCACCCCTCTATCCCAAGCAGCTCCTAAGGCCTTCACTCCTGACCTGCTTCATGGTCATGTCCTCTTGTATGCCCTGGGATCCCCTATCTGACTCTGACCATAACTTCTGGGGGCTCATTCCTGCTTGCCCTATCTTCAGGCCTGTAACCCCCCGGCCGTTGCTCAGCATCCCTGCCCGGAGTCGTAGCAGCCTCGGTTCCTGCCTGCTTAAAGGCTCTGCAGAACGGGAGAAAGGTGAGGCCCCAGGACAAACACAATGGCAAGCACATAGGCCTCCAGGAAGGGGCTTCACCATGGGCAACATCCTCATCCCCAACCCCTACCTGGGCAGGAAGGCACAGGAGAAAGCAGGGCAGGGACAGGGTTCAGAGCAAAGAAGGGGTGCCTGCTGGGCTTCCTGGAGGAGGTGGATCCTGAGTTGGGCACTGGAGACTGAAGGCTCAGCTTGGGACTGGGAGACAGTTGGATAGAGAAGGTAAGGAAGAGAGTTCAGGCAAAGAACAAGGGTAAATACTACATAGGCCAAGATGTGTGGCCAGAGACAAGACAGACAAGGTAGGCCTCAATATTAGGACTGGGGATGTGACAGGAAATCCATCTTCTCCCTCAGATACCAGTAAAGCTTCAGCTTCCAGCTCCAGGTCCCCTACTCAGCCACACCACAAGCTGCTGCCTGCCCCTGATGTCCTGCTGGCCCCTGCCACCTACAGACCCCTCCCTTACCAGAACCTGTACCCTGGATCCCCGAGCCACGCTGGGACCCCAAGAGCTCGGCTGGCACCTTACCCTCTCCCCAACATCAGCACTGCTGGAGATCAGGAAGACCCAACCCTTGCAGCTGGGCTGGGGCTCCTGCCCACCTCTGCCTTGTGCTTGGTGCCTAACCAAGCCACCCAGTGATGGGCAAGTGCTGTGGAAGCCCCTTACCCTGTGCTCCACCTCTCCTACCCTCCTCTGTAAGACATCTCCTGAGGAAAGCGGCGGAAATCCTGGCGGCAGTGGCTCCTGCCTCAAAGCCAGCCTGGGTGGGGCCTGCTAGCCTTGGAATCAGGCCTACTTCCTACTCAAAAGTCCTGATTGAATCCTGTCCCCCTGCCTCGAGGATGACTCCTCTAAATCCTGCTTCGATTGTCCTTCCCCCACATTAAACTGCTTGGCAACAGCAGTCACAGTACTTCTGTCCACAGGAACTCGAAGACCAGACAATCCCATCACCTTTACAAGTCTCCAAAAGCTGGACCTAGGGCCCAGGGTGATAACTGACCACACCAGCAAAGCTGCGGCGTGTCCCCAATTTTGTGCACCCATATAAGGATGGAAGCAGCTCAGAGAGGTTTCAGCTCACAGTCACACAGCAAAGTACAGCTGACACTCATCATTCCATTTAAATGCGATGCTCTAAGGCTGGTCCTGAGGGTCAGGGGCCATCGAAGTGTGCCTAATATGATAGCTTGGGATCACACAGGCAGGGTAGGGGTGGGTGTAGACTTGGAGAACCGGAGGTAAAAGTGCAGGTTGAAGTCCTCTCGGTAGAGTCTGGTGGGATAAGGCTGAGGGAGGCGCCTATTCTTCGTTCTCTTGGCGCCCAGAGGCACCGGAGGACTCTGACTCTGCTCCAACTCGGAGCTCTTCCTGCGAGACGTTCTGGAAAGCACGGACACCCACGAGGCAAGAGAAACGGGGCCCAGAAGATCTTCAGCAGCCAGACATCCCAACTCCCGAACCTGAAGTCAGGACCTTTTCAATTCAGGTTATTTAAGCAGAGTCCAAACCAACTGTGCCACACTGATAGGGAAGTCACGCCCCTGGAAAGAAACTCAGGCGAAGCTGGCAGGCTTTTCCGGACACGC
Organism: Mastomys coucha; assembly: GCF_008632895.1. Taxonomy (NCBI): domain Eukaryota; kingdom Metazoa; phylum Chordata; class Mammalia; order Rodentia; family Muridae; genus Mastomys; species Mastomys coucha. The sequence continues at coordinate 135,384,515 of NW_022196904.1, forward strand.
CTTCCATCAGCTCTAGGCCAGGTTTTTCCTTTAGGTGGCGCTCTGGTCCCTGTACACAAAACCGCTTCTGCCCTCATCTAGCAATCACCCCAGTCGCCCTAAGCCACACACAGACGGTCTCCGAGGCTCTGTGTCAGCAGGCCTTGTCTGAAATTCCTCTGAGGTCCCCGCCCCAGCAGCCACTGCCTCGTCCATCTCGGAGGCTCTACCCCAGCAAATGCCCGCCCCGCCGGTCTCTGAAGCTTTGTAAGGGCAGTCCCGGACCAGTCCGCCTCCGGGAAGCCACGCCTCCCGAGGGCACGCCCCCTTCCGGCTCCCGCTTAGGTCCCCGCCCCGCGCTGGAGCTTGGAGCTTGCGCGCTGCCGCGTCCCCTCCCTGTGTCCCGGACGTCTAGGACATGCTGCCTGATTGCCTGTCCGCGGAGGACGAGCAGCGCTGTCGGCAGCTGCTAGCACGAACCACTGCCCGGCTGCGCTCGCGGCCCGCAGCAGCCGCGGTGCTCGTGCCGCTGTGCCTGGTGCGCGGGGTCCCGGCGCTGCTCTACACTCTGCGCTCCAGTCGCCTGGTTGGGAGGCACAAAGGGGAAGTCAGGTACGCCGGCCTTGCCGGCGCACTACCTGTGGCCCGCATACCCCTCTGAATTTTTTCTTTCATAAAAAGGACTCTGCCCCTTTACTGTAGACTGAAGAGAGCCGATCCGGGGCTCCCCTTCTTTAGCTTCGCCCTTAGCAGAAATCGAGAACACCCGGGGTCGATAGCTGCACCACTGGGACGCCATAGGCAGACATGGGGTGTCTGAGCCCCAGCATAGTCTTAGCCAGGCTGCCAGACCCTCATGCCATAATCTGCATCTCCAGTGCCTGTCCCCCTTACTCTAATGGCACAGGGAGGTAAACTGCCTCCAGACGACCTGTGGTCCCAAGACTCCCTCTGCCCGTTTAGTTTCCCAGGCGGTAAGTGTGATCCCGACGACCAAGATATAATACATACGGCTCTTCGGGAGACTCAGGAGGAGCTGGGCCTAGAGGTGTCCAAGGAGCACGTGTGGGGTGTCCTGCAGCCAGTGTATGACCGGGTGAGCCACCCTCATCTTGTCACACTCACTCAGTACCCCACGTGGCCGGGTAAGCCAGCCCTGCTCAGTCCAGGACATGGTCCAGGAAGGCTTGCAGGGTAGGCCGCATTGATCTGGGCTTGAATGGCAAGTGGGAGATTTCTGGGGTAGTACAGGTAAAGGGAACCTGTGAGTCAGCGTGGCAAGAAACCAAGGACAGGGACTGGAGGGCTTGGCCATTACTACCCAAGGCCCCTGGATGGCAGAGTAGGGTCTGCTTCCTAAGTTTGCTCCTCCTGACTGTTCACCCTTCTCCTACCCCAGGGAAAGGCAACCATAGTCCCGGTGCTTGCCAACGTGGGCCCACTGGATCTGCAGAGCCTTAGGCCCAACCCTGAGGAGGTGAATGGGGGCTACTGGGGAGCTGGGCTATCCTACCAGGGATTCATAGGCAATCCTCTGTCCACCCTCTCTCTGTCTCTTGACCACAGGTGGATGAAGTATTTGAGCTGCCTCTGGCCCACTTGCTACAGACACAGAACCAGGGGTATACCCACTTCTGCCAGGGTGGCCAATTCCGCTACACATTGCCTGTCTTCTTGCATGGTCCACACCGCGTCTGGGGCCTCACAGCTGTCATCACTGGGTTCACCCTGGAGCTGCTGGCCCCTGGCATCTACCAGCCCTCCCTTGCTGTCCCCGAGCTGCCTAGGGGTTGAGACCTGCCTGGCCTTTAAGTGCCTCTGCCTTCATTTGGCCAGGCTACTCCAGAACTGATTAAAAAAGGTATTTGACAACTCTCCTCTGGCATCTTCTGTGTGGAAAGTGAGACATGGGGCATGGTGGCAACCCTTGTAATTCCAGCACTGAGGAAACAGACAGATGGATCTCTTGGGGCTGCTGATCGGCCAGTGTGGGCTACTTGGTGAGACACAGGCCAGTGAAATATCATGTTTCAAAAACAAACAAACAAACAAAACATGGTAGAGGCTTAGTGAATGAAGATCTTTAAGACCCACGTGGTGGAAGGAGAGAGCCAACTCCTGCAAGTTGTCGTCTGACCGTGACATGCATGTTCACATATGTACATACATACATGGTTTAAGAAGTGAAAGAAGCCAAGCATGTGACATACCCCTGGACTTCCTGCACTCCAGTGGTGGAGACAGGAGCATGGAGAACCCAAAGCCCACTCTTAACTTGGGTTACGTAGTGAGACTTTGTCTCAGAACCAATAAGCTGTTGTGGAGCAGAAGGGGGAGGGATGCTGGACAGCTCCTGTCAGTGAGCTCCCCTGCTCTGAACACCTCAAATGATGCGACCAATGGCCAGGGCGAAGGCCAGTCAAATAAAAGGTACTGCCTGGGATATGGAAGAAAAGAGCCATACAGAGATGGAGTAAGGGGCCAGTTCCACCATACAGAGAGCCGCTATAAGGCCAACGGGACAGACTTGGGAGGGAGACAGGGACATCACTGCTTCGATTGTTTTCCCAGCCAGGGGAGAGGGCAAGAGTGTGGTATGATCATCTAGTTTCCTTGAGGGGACTAGAATGTGGGGCTCTCCCAGCTGTTATACCCACTCCTGCAGAAGGACCCCATTCCCTTCACGCCTCCATAGTCCCCTATCCCTTCCTCTTCCCTCTCTATCCCTCCACATTTTTGCCCTTCTCACCTATTTCCTCTCCTGCCTACCCCCCAACACACCCCCTTTGGCACCTCTGGCCCTGCAGCCTCCTTACCCAGCAGCAGGACCACATGATGGTGGTAAAAATAGCTCCTTTCATCAGAGTGTGAATGGAGGGGGCAGAGGCAGGAGACAAGGCTGGGCCCCCAGTGCTAGGGAAGGGCCCTTGGGAAATGTAGGCTCCTGGTCCCCTCCCTGCTCAGTCATACAGTTGCTCAGATGGGTCACCTCAGTCTCAGGCTCTATCATCCCAAACATACACCGAGAGCCAGCAGCCGCAAAGCAGTGTGACACAGCTCTCAAGAGGTAAGGATCCCAGAAGGCTGACTCCAGCCTTGACCTTGCGAGTGGGGCAATGTGTCTTAGGACACTTTGGTCTGTCCTAGGGCAGCCTTGGTGATGAAGCTTCTTCATCCCATCTTTGTGGTCAGGTGTGTGCCTGCTGTCCCCAGTAGGTGGGGACTTCTCTGAGTCCCTATGCCTGGACCACCATGGCATGTGCAGGGCCAGCCAGTGGGCGACAGCGGGTGAGCATGCAGGAACACATGGCCATCGATGTGAGCCCTGGCCCCATTCGGCCCATCCGCCTCATTTCCGACTACTTCCCACACTTCTACCCCTTCCTGGAGCCGGTGCTGCGAGCCCCAGATCAGCAGACAATGCTGGCCCCAGCAATCCACTCTGCATCCCAGCTGCAGCCCAACCCTGAGCCTGAAGGAGACTCGGATGACAGCAGTGAGTAGGGGAGACAATCGGGAGGCTCCCTAGGATGGGGTCAGAGGTGTCTCTGGCACCCATGGCAGAGGCCAGGCAAGTGCCATGTGGGACAAGTGGGTGTAGGAGGGGGGGGTCACCGTGCTTACCGCCTGCCACCTTAGCTGCCCTAGGCACCCTGGAGTTCACACTTCTCTTTGATGCGGACAACAGCGCCCTGCACTGCACAGCCCATCGTGCTAAGGTGAGGACAGAGGCAGAGTTCCTGGGATGGGACAAGCCACAGGTTTCTCTACAGCCATTTTCTGTTTCCAGGGCCTCAAGCCACCAGCTGCAGGCTCTGTGGACACCTATGTCAAAGCCAACTTGCTGCCAGGAGCCAGCAAGGTGAGAGTAAGAGCCAGGCCCTCACATAGCAGTTCCAGCTTAGAGTACCCATTGATCCTACCTCACCCTACCCTAAGAACTAAATCTCAGTTGCTAGGCTCCAAGAGTCAGGGCAGGAGGCCAGGAGGGCGGCTGACTTGCCTTCCTGACCCCAGGCCAGCCAGCTTCGGACCCGCACTGTTCGAGGCACCAGGGAACCTGTCTGGGAAGAGACACTCACCTATCATGGTTTTACGTGCCAGGATGCTGGACGGAAGACCCTGAGGTGAGGACCCAGATCAGGGCACCAGTAGGGAGGCAGGGGGTGGGGCTTGTTTGACCAGGACTGACCTGGGTGGCCACCAGGCTATGTGTATGTGAGGACTCACGGCTGCGGCGCCGGAGGCGAGCACCCCCCTTGGGGGAGTTACGAGTGCCCCTGAGGAAGTTGGTGCCAAACCGAGCCAGGAGCTTTGACATCTGTCTGGAGAAGCGGAGGCTGGTGAGTGGGCTGAAGTTCAAGTTAGGTCTACAGGACCAGGAGCCATGGGGAGAGTTGGGAAGGGGTCCTGGACAATATCTACTAAAGTGATCAAATGCTCTGGTTTTTTTAGACCAAGAGGCCCAAGATCCTGGACACAGCCCGTGGCATGTCTCTGTATGAGGAGGTGGGTAGCAAAGCTTGAGTGAACAGGTACGGAGACTGGCAGGCCTAGATGGCTCAGGCTGGGATCAGGGGTGAGAATGGGCAGGCATCCAGGCCTCTAAGGGCTTAGAGGAATTTGAGTCCATCTCTCTTATAAGTTCTGAGTCCTCAAGTACTGCTAGGGTCTCAGGGGCTGGGCAAGGTAACAGTGGCTCTTTTGCTAGGGCAGTCAGAGAAACACTAAGAACAGCCTGCACAGGTCTCAGACTATAGGTAGGCAGGCCTAAAAGGTGGTGCTGTGGCCAGAGGTGGGAGGATTAGGCAGGGTAGAAAAAATAAGCTCCCAGGTTGCTTGTCTGCTACTAATGTCAGGGCAGTGGATCCCTCTCCGTCTGCCTCTCAGGAGGCAATGAGGATGACTTCAGGGCTTACTCAACCCCACCTGAGATCCTGCCCAGAAACCCCTTCACCTAGCAGGAAGTACACCTACCTACAAGGCTGGGAGGCAGGCCCTCCTCCTGCTCCTGTCAATAGTGGAGGTGCCCTGCCCTCTAGTGGAGCCCCAGATTTCTGTAGTGTCTGCTTAGCTAAGCTCAGGCCTGTGAGCCCCACAGAAAGAGTGGACATCGCTGAGAACCCTAAAAGAGTCCACCAACCCCAGAACCCATGTGCAATTCATGCCTGGGCATATATTGCTGGCAGAGCACTCCTGCGACACTGAGCACCGCCAATGTTAAGGAAGTTTGGATCTCTGCTGTCAATTCTATCCCAAAGATGGGAAAGAAGGCATCCTATCCCAGGCCTTCATCCCAGCTGGGGAGCTCTAGTGTCTAAGAATATGCAGACAACATTCATAAGATAGTCTGCCAGACAGTGAAGTGAAGGTGGGCTTAAGAGGTAAGAAACCTGTCTCTCGTGATGACAGCATCTCAGAGCTACTTCCAATGCACAGGGACAGCCACTTAGAAAGCCCCTGGCATGGCTGTGATGCTCACCATCAGTTCCCTTACTTGTTCTGACATGAGCAGCAAACCCTTACCTGTTTTTTTGAGCTTTGGAGAGTGCAGATCTCTGAGTATTACTATAAGGTCTCTTCACTGGGTACTGGGAAAATGGCTATCTAGGGAAATCAACTTGACAGCCTGGTTTCTCTATAGGCATTTGTGCTCACACTGGGACACTGGCCTCTGCAGGTGGGGGGTTTCAGACTGGACAGGTCTGACTACAGCTTGCACCTGCAGGAGGAGATGGAGGCAGAGGTGTTTGGGGAGGAACGTGGACGCATCCTACTGTCCCTGTGCTACAGCTCCGAGCGTGGTGGCCTGCTGGTGGGTGTGCTACGCTGTGCCCACCTTGCTCCCATGGATGCCAATGGCTACTCGGACCCCTTTGTCCGCCTGTGAGTAGAAACAGACAGATGGGCATGAAGGGTGAGAGGAGGTTCTTGCTCTGCTCGGCCATGCCTACCCAGCCCATCTCTCCCTCCAGCTTCCTGCATCCAAGTTCTGGGAAGAAATCCAAATATAAGACCAGTGTTCGGAGGAAGACCCTGAACCCTGAGTTCAATGAGGTGGGCCACAGCTGCGAGACCCCAGTCAAGTGTGGTCTTGATTTAGCAAACCAGGTCCTACCTGAGCCTGTTTCTTAAGCTGCAAAGAACTCACATCTTCCTGTCCCTTTCCTTACAGGAATTCTTTTATGCAGGTCTTCGGGAGGAGCTGGCCCAGAAGGCACTGCTGGTGTCTGTGTGGGACTATGACCTGGGCACAGCTGATGACTTCATTGGTGAGCAGAAACACAGGGTGCAGGAGGGAGCCTCCCGAGCTCTGAGGGTTACTAACCCATCCCTTGGCAGGTGGGGTGCAGCTGAGTGGCAGAGCCAGTGGGGAACGCCTGCGCCACTGGCGGGAGTGCCTAGGCCACTGTGACCGCCGGTTGGAACTGTGGCACCTGCTGGACAGTGTGCCCCCCCAACTTGGTGACTAGTCAGCACAGGCCCTGCTTGTAACTGGTTCAGGAGCCAAGATGTCTGTTGCATCTGAAAAGAGCTCCAGGTTATCCCGTCTGCTATGCATTCTTGTCTCCTTCCAGTCATGTAACCCCCAAACACAAAGCAAAATAAATACCTGCTTCTGCCAGCTCAGAACCTGTCCTTTCCCTAGAAATGTCTACCTCTCCTATGACCTCAACTCACAGGGCAGACCAGGCCTCTATTCTCTGTCTCTCACCCCTTAGAGCAGTGATCTCAACCTTCCTAATACTTGGACCCTTTAATACAGTTCCTCATGTTGTGGTGACCCCAACCATAAAATTATTTAATTTCTTCTCATAACTATAATTCTGCTACTGTTACAAATTCTAATACAAATGCAATAGGAGACTCCGAAAATGGTCCCAACCCACAGGTTAAAAACCATTGCTTTAAAGGCCATGATGAACCAAATTTTTGGAGGGAGATTCGAGACAGGGTTTCTCTGTATATACCTGGCTGTCCTGGAGCTCACTCTGTAGACCAGGCTGGCCTCTAACTCAGAAATCCACCTGCCTCTGCCTCCCAAGAGCTGGGATTAAAGGCGTGCCCCACCACTGCCTGGCTTTTTTGGGGGAGGGGAGTGAAGGACCAAATTTAAGACTAGGGGTATAGTTCAGTGGTAGCATGTTTACCTACCATGCTCAAAGCCCTTGAATTGGTCCCCTAGTGACACAGAAAGAGAAGTGGGCGCCCAGCAGAGTCCACCCTTCACTGCCCTGCTCCCATTCTGCTTCTCTTGCCCAATGAAGGAACAAATCTCCACACGGAGGTAGGAGATGGAGGGGAGAAAAGTGAAGTCCCAGGCAAGCTGTGATTGAAGAGTGGGCAGCACTTGTTTATTGTCCAGCTTCCCAAAGGGATGAGAAATTAGCAGGCTAGGATATGGGCTCATGAGGCTGCCTGCCAGGCCCGGTGCTCCTGGGCAAACCGTTGCATCCGATCCTCAAGCTCTGGCCGGAAATGTCGGATCAGACCCTGGGAAGGTGAGGAAGGCTTTGTATGAACCAGATTTCCAAATTTCCAAAGCTCTGGACTGTCAACGCCCCCACCTTAGTGTCACACAGCAGGGCAGTGTGTACCTGTACTGGCCATGCGGCCCCATCACCCAGAGCACAAATGGTATGGCCCTCTATCTGCTTGCTAATCTCCCACAGGGAGTCGATCTCAGCTGGCCGGGCATCTCCTTTCACAAATCGGGCCATCACCTTGTTCATCCAGTCAACGCCTGTAGCGGAGCAGCAAGAGGGGCCTGAGGGTCTCTCACCCTGAAGGGATGCAGGCCTCATGGGGGAAGGTTAAGAACAGCTCAGCAACAACATCCCAGCCTTCCCTGGAAGCTCACCCTCACGGCACGGGGTACACTGGCCACAGCTCTCATGCTTGTAGAACTCAATGAGACGAGCGATGGCTTTCACAATGTCTGTCTAGGAGACAAGGAATAGTGTGCAGGCATCTTAGCCTCCCATAACACCCCTGACCTGGGTCCCAGTGTTCTGGACCACACTCTCCCACTGTATAGGGTTTTAGTCTATAGGAATCAGGAGCCAAGGGCCAGTCAAGAGAATTTTCAGAGAAGCCCAGGGAGGGAACACACCCGGGCTGGCATTAGGTTTGTGGGGCATGAGGGCCATTACCGAGCGATCCATAACAATAACCGCAGCCGTGCCCAGGCCTGTCTGAGCCTGCACCAGAGCATCAAAGTCCATCAGCACTGTCTCACATACAGATTTGGGGATCAGCGGAGTGGATGAGCCACCAGGAATCACAGCAAGGAGATTGTCCCAGCCACCTGTGACACCACCTGTGACAATTTCCAAAAGGATTGTCATGGCTCTCCCCATGCCCTCTCCCAGCACAGCCCCTCCTGAGTGGGCTCCAGGCTTACCAGCATGCTTCTCAATCAGCTCTTTCAGTGGCACAGACATCTCTTCCTCTACAGTGCAGGGGTAGTTGACATGGCCAGAGATGTTGAACAGTTTGGTACCTGAGTTGCGTTCTCTGCCAAAGCCAGCAAACCAGGTGCCACCACGACGGCAAATGGTGGGGGACACAGCCACTGTCTCCACATTGGCCACAGTTGTGGGGCATCCAAACACTCCTTCAAGGACATGACAAGAGACTGGTGACTTCCCAGGAATAGGAACATGTTTTGTTTTTTGAGACTGGGTTTCTCTGCATAACCCTAACTATCTTGGAACTCACTCTGTCGACTAGGACAGCCTTGAACTCAGAGATTCACTCACCTTTGCCTCTTGAGTGCTGGGATTAAAGGCATGCACCACCCCGCTGGGAATATGATTCTCGTTAGTGGGATGTCCTGCTCTTGTCTCCTCATCACTCCTGGCCTACACTGTACCTGACTCCAGGGCAGCATTTCCTGTTCACCACCACACCCCTAGCTCCTAGGACAAGAGGAAAGTACACTGCCCAGAGGGGACATGGGTATCTGATGTCAACTAAAGGCTGTGTGTGGCACTGGCAGAGCCTGTGCTATTAACACCTTCCCCACCTGTGCTATTAACACCTTTCCCATCAATCTGTCCTCCCCTCCAAAGGGCACGGAAAAGCACTGCAAGAACCACCCAGAGGCACCTGGTCAGATCCAGGGTCCCACGGAGCTGAGCTGAGGCAAGGCCTCAACCAGGGCTAGGCAGAATCTTACCCACATCTGCTGGAAAGGGCGGCTTCAGGCGTGGCTTTCCCTGCTTGCCTTCAATGGACTCAATGAGCGCTGTCTCTTCTCCACAGATGTAGGCCCCAGCCCCACGAACCACAAACACATCAAAATCATAGTCGGAGCCACAGGCATTCTTGCCAATCAGACCTGCTTCGTAGGCCTCTCGGATAGCTACCTGTGGGACAAGGTGTAAGCTCCCCAGCCCCACCGTACCCCAAGAGTCAGCCTCTAATCCAGGGCCCATGGAACCCTTGAAGGCTTCCTAAGTTGAACTTTGAAGCACAAAAAGGAAGAACTCTGGGACCAGGTAATGTCGTTGACGGATGCAGGGAATTCCCCCCCAACCCCCCACCCCCGACCCCCTACGCTGCTTGCTGGCCCAGAAACTGGTACTACCATCTAAGAATGGTTGTGCCAGGAAAGACAGCACTTGAGGTGTTCCTGCACCATCAGCCAATGCCCAAGTGCTCACCTGCAAATTGGAGGCCTCATTGTAGAATTCCCCTCGGATGTAGATATAGGCAGCCCGGGCTCCCATGGCCCGGCCTCCCACCAGGCAGCCTTCCACCAGCTTGTGAGGGTCATGGCGCATGATCTCTCGGTCCTTACAGGTGCCTGGCTCTCCCTCGTCAGCATTCACCACCAGATACTTGGGCCTGTGGGGTCCTGCACATCAGTCAGGCTACAGACCCACCAGGACCCAGTTCTCAACCAAACTCCACTCCTTCTGCACCCAGAGAAGCCTCAAGGCAGCTGATCCTCTTTGCCCTACCCAAGGCTCTCTTTGTGTCACACTGACAACAGGACTCTCACTGCCTATTTCATCTGTGACCAGGTATGTCCACATGATAAGCCATGTTCTCCTGAGAGAACAAATCCAACATCTCTCCCTGGGCTTCCCTTAAGACCCAATTCAGTTCTTGGTCATAAGAACTGTTCTTCAACCTCTATCACAGCACTGAGGCTAACAGGAAGTAGAGTGGCTGATTTAAAAAAAAAAGATCAGGTAGTGGTAGTACACACCTTTCACCCCAGACTCACGAGGCAGACTCTCTGATTCGAGGCCAGCCTGGTCTACAGAGTGAGTTCCAGGACAGCCAGGGCTACACAGAGAAACCCTGTCTCGAAAACAGTTTTTTTTATTACATTGACTTACTGGTGGATGCAGCATGTGCCACAACACATGGGAAGTTCAGGGAACAACTTGTGGGAGTCAGCTCTCTCTTTCTTCCATGTGGGTTCTAGAGATGGCCTCTGGCCACCAGGCTTGGAGGCAGGCTCTCTTACCTGTTGAGCCATTATGCTAACCCAGTGGCTAACTTTATAATTTGCATTCTAGGTGACTAGGTGTCAACTGAAGTTGCAGGTCAAAAGCTGAACCAACATTACCTTTTAAATTCCTACATATCACACTCAGACACACACACACACACACACACACACACACACACACAAAGAAAGAAAAAAGAAAAAGAAAAAAGAAAAAAAAAAGAAGAAATCAAAAGGACCAGATTCTCCAACATTTACTAATTATTAAAAGGCAAAGTTGGCATTTGAATAATAAGGTCTGTCTGAATCAAAATCTTGTATGGATTGTAACATTTTACGTCTCTGCTGAGGAAAGAGATACCTCTTAAGTTCTATCTGTCCTCTTACAGCCTGCTAAGTTTCCCAGCATCAGCCCCAAAGTCCAGTGTCCTGCAACCAGAGCTCAGGACACTCCCCACAAACCTGCCATCTGAGGGCTTATTCATGAAGCTCCATTTGAGGCCAGTGGGGAAGCCAGCACCACCACGGCCACGTAAACCCGATGTCTTCATCTCACCCAAGATCCAGTCAGGCCCCTTCAGCAGGATCTCCTTTGTCTTGTACCAGTCACCCCGCCTCAGGGCACCTTTCAGCCTGGACAGAGTAGGGAAATGACATGAAGGAGAAGTCCTGCTAGGGGACCCAGCAGGCTAAGGGCACTGTCTCACCTCCAGTCATGGCGCCCATACAGGTTAGTAAAGATCCGGTCTTCATCCTTCAGTGAGCCAAATGAAGTTTTCTTGGGTGCTGTCTGGGGAGATGGAAGGTCAGGAGGTCCAGAGCTCAGGGACTATGAGGGGTTGGGGCAGAATTTTCAGCTTCTTGGGCCTTCCTACACAGGAGGGACTGGGCCACAGAGGGGCAGAGACTTCTAAGTCTCTGAAGCATCATAGCATCTGACCACCACTTATATCGATCTGTGCTTCCTGTTTAGAAGTTACCGAGGCAAGCATTCCATGCTTCATCCCAATTCATCCTGGTAACATTCGATATGGGAATGTTTTCCTCCACTTTCTAGAGGAGGAAACTGAGGCCCTACCTCAGCCTTACAGTAAGGAACTTTAGGAAAGTCACAAAGCTAAAAGCAAATGGTCCCCAGGGAGCCCATGCCACACTTCAGCGACAGCACCGATATTGCTTCCCCAAGTCCAGCATAGGTTTGTCTGGCTCTTCCAATAGAGCAAAACCTGATTAGAAGGAGGGGCTTGATTTCACTAACTCTGCTAAAGAGGTAGTATGTGGTCACTGATGGAAGAGAAATGTCACATTGGGACTGGGAAACAAGAGGGACTTGTGGCCTGAGATAAAGGAGAGGTGTGGACTGGAATGGTTCATGACTTGGTAGAAAGTGGCCTGACATCCACTCCTACCTCCTTAAAAGCACTTATCCTCAGGTGTAGTGATGGATGCCTGTGGTCCCAGGAGCACCCAGGGAGGCTGATAAGAGGATCAACACTAATTTGAATACAGCCTAGAACAATTTATAATGAGCCCCTATCTCATAAAGGAAAAAAAAAATCACAAAAGTGTTTTCTGGCCACTACTGGAAGCAGAACACTGCCGGGAGATTGTGGAGATACACATCTTTTTCAAAGCTGTTTTCTAAACTTTGAAATGGGGCGAAGACCCTGATACCCGGTAAGGCTGCGAGCAAGAAATAACAGACTGTCTAAGATGTCTCAAAACTTGCAAACCCTCGCCCTAAGACAAGGTTGTTAAAACAAGAGAAGCTGGACTGGAAGGCGTCAGCCTGGAGTTGAGACTGTTAGTTTTTATCCAGACCGGGTGGTAGCTCGGAGAGGACTCTGCAAGGGGGACCACAACCCCGTTCGCTGCTCATACATCCTAGGCCTGTTCCTGAATCAGGGCGGGCCTCACCGTGCCGCTGCTGAAACGCACAGATACCCGCACGAGAACCGACCCGCCGAGAAAATGCCGTGCCGCTAGCATCGCGGGAACCAGACGGGTCACCTCCGGCTGTCACCTTCACAACTCCGAACCGCAGGACCGGCGCGACAGAAACACACGGGGTAGGGGGCGCACCGGAAGTACGTCACACGTCCGCAGCCAGTGGCGTGTCCAAGACCCTCCACTCCTTCGCGCTCCGCCCTCGGCCTCGGCCCACTAACAGGGCGCGGGCTCAGAGACCGGAAATTTACTCTCTCGTGCTGGGCCTTCTGGGAGATGTAGTCCAGCTTGGCCAGACTCTCCTTTCTTGGAGACTCGTTTCCTTTCCTTAGTAAACAAGGCTCTCGTGTCGCCCTCTGCTGGATCCCAAGTATTCCACTGCCTACAGACTCTGCATTTAGTTGCCACCAGCTGTATGCACGAATGGAAGCTGGGGAGAAAATTAGTTGGACAACAGGGGGAAGCGCTCCCTCTGGGCATCCGAGTACCCTGGGGAAGTACTTATTAACAACAGAACTGGTAGGGGCCCTCACCTCCCACAAAGCTGACCCAGCATCTTTGCATAGGTCTTCCCAGGGCAGTGTGTCTGTAAGCCTTTTAGAGTGATGCAGAGACCAAGGATAGTGGGTGAGCGTCACAGGCTCCTACCATGCTGCAAGGCTTCCCCTCCCCTTGTCAGGGATCATGCCTTGGGGCTCTCGTTACACACTGAAGCCTGACTCCTTCTTAAGAACCCAGCTCTAGGTTGGTATTTAAGGAACTTGATCTGGTTCTGATGTGACTTTTAAAAAGCAAAACAAAACCATTTTGCGTGTTATCCTTTTAAGATAAGGTTTCATTTAGCTCTGGCAGGCCTGAAAATCACTATATGGAGTAAGCTGACTTTCAGCTTGCTGCGGTCCTTTGACTTCCTTATGCTAGATTCACAAACCAGCCCCAGATATAAGAGCTTTCTTCCTCCCTTCCTTCGTTCATTCCTTCCTTCCTCACTCCCTCCTTCTCTTTCTTTCTTTCTCTCTTCCTTTTCTTTCTTTCTTTTCTTTCATTTTCTTTTCTTTTTCTTTTTCTTCCTTTCTTTTCTCTTTTCTCCTTTCTCTTTCTCCTTTCTTTTTTCCTTTCTTTTCCTTCTTCTTCTTCTTCTTCTTCTTCTTCTTCTTCTTCTTCTTCTTCTTCTTCTTCTTCTTCTTCTTCTTCTCTCTCTCTCTCTCTCTCTCTCTCTCTCTCTCTCTCTTTTGATTTTTCGAGACAGGGTTTCTCTGTGTACTGGAACTCACTCTGTAGACCAGGCTGGCCTCGAACTCAGAAATCCACCTGATTCTGTCTCCCAAGTGCTGGGATTAAAGGTTCTTTTCTTTTCTTTCTTTTCTTCCTTCTTCCTTCTGCTTTGTCAGACAGGGTCTTACTGTTGCCCTACTAGGCTTTAAATTGAACCTACGAGCTCACTTGGGTGTCTGTCTTGGTAATGGGAGACCTCAGCATGCTGGACTTCTGCAGGATAAAACATTCTTTGTGTTTACATACTATTTGAATCCAGGGTATCATTCTTCAGTGGAACATGGATCCTTACAGCTGAATAAAATCAGGGGTCAGAAAGGGGGCAACATTATCATTAGACTACTTCCTGTTGATTAGGGGCATCATTTCCTTGGGGCAAGTCTGATCTTTGCTGTCAGGATGTCTAATTATTTCCTCTTCTTCTTCTTTCTCCTTCTCCTCTTCCTCTTCTTGTTTCTTTTGTGTGCACAACTACTTAACAACTTCTTGGGGCCCTAGCATTTATATAATCCTATGAAAGCTCCATGAAGTTCCAAATGTCACATCATCACAGAAACTATCTGTAGCTGGCAAAATCACACCCTTGCTAGAGCATGAGGCAAATCATAGTCAGCTGCTGTGAACAATCTGAAGCAGCCCTATATCCTCACACTTAGGATCAAAACAAAAACACATTCCAATAATATTTCTGTGAGTTTTTTGTTTGTTTTTTTTTTTGTTTGTTTTCTTTGTTTTCTTTTTTTTCTTTTTTGTTTTTTTTGTTCTTTTGTTTTTCGAGACAGGGTTTCTCTGTGTAGTCCTGGCTGTCCTGGAACTCACTCTGTAGAACAGGCTGGCCTCCATCTTGGAAATCCACCTGCTTCTGCCTCCCAAGTGCTGGGATTAAAGGTGTGTGCCACCACTGCCTGGCTTTCTGTGTTTTTCAAAGAAACCAAAACTCCAAAATTGTGTCTACAATGTCTGACTTAGAAGTGTAGTAAGAGACAGATGAAGGCCTGTTTACTCACACACTGCCCACAAGTGTGCTGGTTAGAAGGTTTTTTTGGTTTTTTTTTACAACTTCACATAAATCAGTCATCTGAAAGGGGGAACCTTTGACTAAGGGATTATCTCCATTAAGTTGCTGTAAGCAAGTCTGTGGGAGCATTTTTTCATTAAGGATTGATGTGGGAAGGCCAAGCCCGCTGTGGGTTAAATCATCCTTGAGCAGATGGTCCTGTGTTGTATTCTGAACAAGCCATTTGCTTATGGAAAGCAAATCAATAAGTAGTGTTCCTCTGTGGCCTTTGTATCACTTCTGCCCACAGGAACCTTGAGCTCTTGCCATTCCTTCCCTCAATGAGGGGTTGTGACATGGAAATGTAAGCCTTTCCTCCCCAAGTTGTTTGTTTGTTTGTTTGTTTTGGTCATGGCATTTACCACTGAAATAGACAGCAAACTGGGACAGTAGCGCTAGATGACGCTAACTCTGTGGGGGTGAAAAATTATCCTTTGAAGGATTTCCTCCCTGACTGGTAGAACTGCACCTAAATCCAGATTTTCCTTCCCATAGTGCTTGTCACTCAGCAGGACCCACAGAACTACTCACAAGCCTGCAACAGTCACTGCATTCATCAGTGCTCCCAAAAGAGGCACCAAGAGCATCCACATCCTGCCTAAAGTTTCACACCTGGCAGGGCAGTCCCAGGCGCCCCCTCCCTCCCTTCTGGGTAGAGCTAGAGATTACACAGCTAATCCAGAGCTTAGACCTAAGTCTGTGGATCATTTGGGGGCAGAAGGAGGGGGAACAGGGTACAGCCAGGGTATTCCAGACCCCCCACCCCCACCCCATCATAAGTACTCAGACCACAGGAAGAAGTGCCAGGGACAAGATGCAGGTCATGGAAGTGACAGAAATGGAGAATGGAGGACAGGACCCACATTCATCTAGTGGCAGACTCAGCACCAAGTGCTTACCATGTGTTATCCCCTTAAGCCTTCCACATACATCAGTAGGAGTAATGAACCCCATTTGCAGAAGCTAACAGTTGGACATGCTTAGCAGACATGCTAAGTGGGTCTATCCAGCTTGGTACAGCTGCCAGTGCTCCTCAAATAAAGAATGGAGTTTGAGGTGGAGGCAGGAGGATTGCTACAACTTCAAAACCATCCTCGCATATGTAGTGATACATAGGGAGACCCTTTCTCAACAACAAAAAAACATTTTTTTAAAGGAGGCAGCTAGAGATATTCTTAGCTTGCCTATTATGCTCAAGGCCCTGCCTTTGACCTTGGTAAAGAGGTGTGTGTCACATAGAGAGGCAGGGAGAGGCAGAGAGAAATCACAGAGGGGACACAGAGGCCTATCAGCTGGATGTACAGGCTCACACCTGTAATTGCAACACTCGGCAGACTAAAGCAAGAGGATAGACATGAGTTTGAAGCTGAGTTAGGCTAGAAAGAAATCTTTTTAAAAAAGATTTATTTTTTTGAGGGTGAGATATAGTTTAATAATAACATAAAATTAGCCTACAAAACCAAGAGATATAACAAATGATATCTATGGACTTCTCACTCACTTATAGTTCAACATCTTCTGGAAAAACAGAACTGTTTATGGCATAAATAAATAAATACAAAATAGTCTTAATGTCAGACTGGAATGTGGCATGCTGTTTACAGGCTGATGTCTTTCCAGTGTATGTTTGCAGAGCATGCTTGGGGCTACTGCCTTGCACTGTGAACTCAAGAATGTAAAGTGACGCTAGATTTGTCTTTTATATGTATGGTGTTTTACCTCTATGTATATCTGTGCATCACTCCCATGCTTGCTGCTGAGGAGACCAAAAGAGGCTCAGATTCTTTAGAACTGGAGTTACAGATGGGTGTAAGCCACCACGTGGGCCACGGGAATCAGTCCTCCAGAAAAGCCACCAGTGCCCTTAACCACTGAGCCATCTCTCCAGTCTCTGATGCTGTGTTTTAATTCTGTTGCCTTTGCCCTGTGGTCTCCTAAGGATTTCCTCTTGAGTCCTGTTGGAAATATAGTCTATGAAATTATTCCCAAACTTTTATATTGTTAAATGGGATAAAGGATATTTGTTTAGTAAATATTTCCTTAAAGATTTACTTTATTTATAGATTTATTTTATTTATATGAGTACAGTGTCACTGTCTTCAGACATACCAGAAGAGGGCATCAGATCCCATTACAGATGGTTGCGAGCCACCATGTGGTTGCTAGGAATTGAACTCAGGACCTCTGGAAGAGCAGTCAGTGCTCTTAACCACTAGCCATCTCTCCAGCCCAAGAGAATATTTTTTAAAAAGATTTATTTAGCCAGGTAGTGGTAGTGCACACCTTTAATCCCAGCACTTGGGAGGCAGAGGCAGGTGGATTTCTGAGTTTGAGGCTAGAAAAACCCTGTCTTGAAAAACCAAAAAAATAAATTTTTATTTATTTATTTTACATATATGAGTAAACTATAGCTGTACAGATGGTTGTGAGCCACCATGTGGTTGCTGGAATTTGAACTCAGGACCTTTAGAAGAGCAGTCAGTGCTCTTAACCACTGAGCCACTAACCAAAGATCCATTTGGTCATTTCCTAAGCAGTTTCCTCTGGAGGGTCCAAGGCTTGGTACTCCCTTCTCTCTCAGCCTGTTCCCTGCTGTGTCATTATCTGTGTCCCTGGCTTCTGTCTGGACACCAGGCAACATGAGGGCGCCTGCCATCTCACATCTTCACACACACTGTCCCTTCCAGCGGGCACTCCTACTCCCTCATCCACAGGCCTTTCCTCAGAGCCATGGCTCTTTATCTGCCACCTGGAAACTTTCAAGTCCCCTAAGAACCCCCATTTGGTTCTTAGCCACTCTAATTCATTCTCCACAAATGTGGAGGCAGGAGAAATTTATAAATCCCAGACCTGTTTGTTCCTCACCCTCCACCAGAAAATCTTCACAGTTCCTCACTGACCCGGGACTTTACTTAAGGTTCCTAGGTCCAGTATTCAAGGCTCCGACTGCCCTGTCTGCATGGCTGACGCACATCAGGGATCTGCTGGGCCCTTTGGCCCCTTTCTTCCTATTCCTCCTCTTGAGGAGCCCTGTGGATGTCACTATCCCTAGGAACTTTCTTCACCCACCAGGACCAACTATATAGAATAACTGTTTACTGGCCGAATGGGATGAAAGCCTGCCTGCCTGGGACTTCTCCTTAGGAAATACTTATTTAATACTATAACCGGTTTCATATTTCAAAAGTTAAAAACATTAGTTTTCTTTCATTGTAAGTATACAAAATACAGAGACTAGAGGGGTTGTACTCCAAGGCTGTATCAACCAGGCCTGGTTATGCATGCCTTTCATCTCTGCACTCAAGAGGTGGAGTGTAGAGGCAGGAGGATTAGGGGTTCAAGATCATCCTTGCCAACACAGTAAGTTAGTTTGAAACTGGTCTGTGCTGTATGAGATCCTGACTCAAAAATACGTACATACATACATACATACATACATACGTACGTACATACATACATACGTACGTACATACATACATACATACATACGTACATACATACATACGTACATACATACATACATACATACGTACATACATACGTACGTACATACATACATACATACATAAAAAAATAAAAATCAAGAAATGGTAGCTGAGTATTTTCACCACCCAACTTAATTGCCATAATCCCTTTGGCTTCTTTGCACTCTGTTTTCCCGATGATTTAAAAAAAAAAAAAAAAAAAAAAAAAGAGTGCCAGGCTGTGGTGGCACACGCCTTTAATCCCAGCACTTGGGAAGCAGAGGCAGGCGGATTTCTGAGTTCAAGGCCAGCCTGGTCTATAGAGTGAGTTCCAGGACAGCTAGGGCTATACAGAGAAACCCTGTCTTGAATAACCAAAAAAAAAAAAAAAAAAACCAAAAAAGACACTTTACAGTAGCACATGAGTTCAATGCTCAAAAAAATTTACAATTTGACAGAAGAAACTAAACTCCTTGCCCACTATCCTGAAGCCAAATGCTTTTAAATCTGAAATTCTTGTGACCGCCAGTAACTATGAAGCTGGCTAAAGCTGTCGGGTTTTGAGACGAGGTCAGTGCTGCCAGCCTGGCCTCAAGTTCCCTGCAAAAGCAAGGGGGCTTTAACGTCTCTCTCCTGTCTTTACCTCTGATTGCTGGGTATCCAAGCGGGCACCCTAACACCCAATTTTATGCAGAGCTGGGGATTGAACCCAGGACTTCATGCATGTTAGGCAGCCCTCCCCAACCCCCACCAACTGAGCTCTATCTGTCCCTGGGGAGAGAGGTCTTGATCACATTTTAGGATCATCCGGGAGCACAGGTTTATCCTGAAAGGTGTTTGGTGACTGGCATCTGAGGTGATGGAGTAACCTTCCTTCTTAATCACCTCGATCCCTTTCCCATCAAGTAGACTATCGTTGCCTTAAGGTGAGGCTGCTGAGAGCAGAAACTGAATTCAGTCATGTTTAAGCCTCTGCCCTTCTGTTGACAGACTCTGTGGCTTTGATCAAGTTCCTTGACCTCTCTGTGCCCCAGGTGTGGTTGCATTCATCAAATGTTTTCATCTGTAAAACTTTAGAACAGGAATGGCATGCAACATATGTACAGACCTGTCTGATGCTCTCATTTTTTATTTTTATTTTTTTGCTGTTTTGTGACAGGGTTTCTTGGGGCCCAGACTGGCCTCAAACTTGATATGTAGCCTAGGAGGACCCTGAACTCCTGATTTCCTGCCTTCTGAGTGCTGGGATTACAGAAATGCACCGCTCCCCCCTCCCCCACAGGACTAGAAGGTTTGTTTGTTTTGAGACAGGGTTTCACTATGTCCTGGGACTCACTGGAGTGACAAATGACTAGACCAGGCTGGCCTCAAACTCAGAGATCTGCCTGCTTCTGCCTCCCAAGTGCTGGAATCCCACTGAGCTCTGGCTAAGTCTTAGCCAAGTTTCATGTCCAGCCTAGATAATATAATTCAGAACACAGACGGAACACAGCTGCTGGAATCCAGCATACAGCTGAAACAAGTCTCTCTCCGGGAAAGGAAGCGGGCAGAGAGCCAGCACCTGGCCCACGGCCAGCCCAGCTCCGTGTCCTCACCTGGCTGGGTGGCTTACTCTCTCTTTGTCCTCAAATACTAAGCCCTAGTATTTTCTTCCTCTGGAAGAGCAACCAGTGTATTTTTGTCCAGTGTGTCCTTGATGGCTGTGTAGGATGGCCTTGGTTTGTAAATGAGTGGTTCTCAGCCTGTGGGTCACAGCCGCCTTAGGAGGTTGAACAACCCTTTCACAGTGGTTGGATATCAGGTAGCCTGCAGTCAGGAATTTAGGTTACAGCCATAGTAGCAAAGTCACAGTTACAAAGTAGCAATGAGATAATCCTATGGTGGGGGTCACCACAACATGAGGAACTGTGTTAAAGAGTCTCGGCCTTGAGAAGGTTGAGAACCACTGAGTTTGAGAAAGGAAAACAGCCTGCCCAGGTCTTCATGGCCAGACACAGGCTGAGATGCTCAGCTCCTCTGTGCCTTCGACGCCGGGAGGTCACTGTTTACCTCCCAAAGGCAATTTCTTCCCATAGCAAAATCTTAAAACTAGGAGGAGGAGCCTGAGTTGTGGCACTGGGTCATGAGGCCCTGGCTAGTACGGAAAGCTTTTTTCTTGCATGATTTGGTCGGTGAGCCCTAAAATCAGCCAGTATTTCAGATGCTCAGGGATTTTACTTTCCAGACCTACACAGTCAGTGCAAACTCTACCCAAGGCTTGCCACGGTTTCTTATAGAACTGAAGATTTGATAGTAAAATGCGTATGGAACAACAAAGAGCCAAGAATGGCAAAGATGTTTCTTTTCTAATGCTGAAGGTGGAACCTAGGGTCTGGCCCATGCTATGCAAGCCTTCTACCACTGACCTAAGTCCCTAGTCCCTCCATGGTAGCTCCTATGTGTACCACTGAGTCAAACCTCCTGAGGTAGCCAGGTTGATCTTGAATAACAATACGGGATTATGGGATACCTGCCTTCAGAGAGCCACATAATCTGGCAGCTAGGGCAGATGAGACAGAGGGGCAGTGGTCCTGACAGATGGGGATTAATTTTATTTTAGTTTTTTATGTGTATGGGTGTTTAACTTGTATGTATGTCTGTTTGCCACACATGCCTGGTGGTGCCTGTGGAGGCCAGAAGAGGACATTAGATCCCTTAGGACTGAAGTTATAGATGATTCTGAGCCACTATGTGGGTACTGGGAATAGAACCCCAGTCTTGGCTCAAGAGCAGACGGTGCTCTTAACTGCTGAGCCAGCACCCCAGCCTCTGAGACTATGATTTTTTTTAATCTTAATTTTCAAAATGTCTATGGCCTCAGCCTTGCCTTCTGTATTAGGAGTTTGCTCAGCTTGAGGTACATAGAATAGCACTGTGTCAAACAGATGAAATCAAAACAGGGCAGATGAGATCGCTCACTGGGTAAAGGCAGCCACTGCCAAGCCCGAGACCTGTTCCAATCCCTAAAACCCACTTAGTTGAAGGGGATATCCTTTCCATGTAGCCCAGGCTGGCCTCACACTCACTATGTAGCTCAAGATGACTTTGGACCACTTGTTGTTTCCATCTTCAGACTACTGGGATGGCAAGCGGGCACCCACACTTGACCTTATGTGATGCTGGGAACCCAGAGTCTCATGCACACTAGGTAAGCACTCTGCCACATCTCAGCCCTTAATGTAATTCTTCACCCTGACCCCTTGAAACAGCTTCTCATCATGTACCCCGAGGCGGGATCTTGAATTGACAAATATCTGTTCTGCCTCCCCAAAGCAACACCACACCTGGCTTGGGTGCTGGCTAGATATTGATTTATGTATTTATGGATTTATTTATGGATTTTTGAGACAGGGTTTCTCTGTGTAGCCCTACATGGAACTCAATGATCTGCCTGCATCTTCTTCCCAAGTGTCAGGATTAAAGGTGTGCATCACCGCACTTAACTCTTTTCTTTTATTTTCTCTTTTTCTCTCTCTCTTTCTTTTTTTGTTTTGTTTTTTTTTTTTTTGTTTTTGTTTTTCAAGACAGGGTTTCTCTGTGTAGCCTTGGCTGTCCTGGAACTCACTCTGTAGACCAGGCTGGCCTCAAACTCAGAAATCCACCTGCCTCTACCTCCCAAGTGCTGGGATTAGAGGCGTGTGCCACCACTACCTGGTAGCTCTTTTATTTTCTTCTTAAATGATTTGTTTGTTTTTATTTTATGTGTATAAGTGTTTTGTCTGCATGTGTGTCTGTATGACGGTGTCAGATCCCCTGGAACTGGAGTTACAGACAGTTGTGAGCTGCTATATAGGTGCAGGAAATTGAACCTGGGTCCTTTGCAAGAGCAGTCAGGGCTCTAACCACTGAGCCCCTCACTCCACTCCAGCCCCTGCTGTCATTCTTTTTTATTTTTAATATCTTTTAAAAAAGATTTATTTATTTATGTATATACATGGATACACTGTAGCTGTCTTCAGACACATTTGAGGAGGGCATGGATCATATTACAGATGGCTGTGAGCCACCATGTGGTTCTGGGAATTGAACTTAGGACCTCTGGAAGAACAGTCAGTGCTCTTAACTGCTGAGCCATCTCTCCAGCCCCCCTGGTGTCATTCTTAAAAGTCATTTTATAAAGGAAAAGATGCTAGAGTGATTTATTGCCTGACTTTGTTCATTTTAACTTTGGCTTTATAATAAGCCTATACATCCTCTTTTGCTGTCTGAATATTCGACAACTCTCCTGGAGGCATGATAGATGATTATTGTAAAGATTTTTTTTTTTTGAGCAATTGAATGGATGATAGTTTTCCCATTGTATTTTGAAGCCTGTGTTTAAACTCCAAAGTCTTTTTATTGACTTTTTGTTTGTTTATATTATGTATATGTGTGTATATCCATCTGTCCATATATCTAGTGGTCTGTCTGTCTGTCTGTCTGTCTGTGGGTATGCGCATACAATGGCTTATGTGTGGAGGTCAGGGGACAATTTACAGGAGTCAGTTCTCTCTTGCCGAGTGAGTCCTAAAGGTTGAAGCCAGGTGCTGTGTAATACCCAGCTTCCCTTTTAGTCTCTGGTGTTTGAGTTCCAGGCATGCAGTCCAAGGCTAGAAGCTCAGGACTGTAGCTGCTTTACATTTTACTTTTGTGAGAAACAGAGAGGAACTTTTGTTTATGTGGTCTTTATCGTTTGGGAGGATTCTGATAGGCTAGGAGCTTCAGTTCCACTGCTGAACAGCCTCTATCCATGTAATCAGCCCTAGCCATTCCACACCCAGCCCCACCACCCCATGTCACCTGGGCAGACCTCCTCAGCCAGGACAATAATGCCTCTTTCTTGGCTCTCTAGTGGCAAGTCCCGGAAGGCCTTGTCTTATTGCAATGAGGTTTGGTTTGGTTTAGTTTTAGAAGTAGAGGAGGGAATTTGGTGTCTGGCTGGGCTCCAGTATGTGACTGCTGGCCTTAGGTAAGGCTCTGCAGAGATGTACATTCCCCACTTCAGACTACTATACCAAGGAGACCCAGCTATACCTGGGAGGACTGAGACTCACCCGAGGTCCCTGCTGCTTTGATCTGCTCACAGCCAGGACCTCCGTCTGACCCAGCCTCCCTCTATGCTGGTTACCCCACCTCCAGTCACCTTTATCTCTTTCCTTCCTCCATCCTTCGACAAAATGGGCCATTAGCAGGGGCAGTGGAGAGTTGGGATTGCCCATCAGAAGGGGCAGAGGAGAGTTGGGATTGCCCATCAGCAGGGGCAGTGGAGAGTTGCCCAGATCTGATGATGTACCTGTTGGTTTGACTGGAGACCCCGGAAGCTGGAGGGCAGGGTAATCCCTTCCAGGGTCTCTAGCTTACCCATGATCCCTTGTAAGGTTCCCTGCGACCTAGAACACTATAATAAATCCCTATGTATAAATGGACATGTATGTACACATGGAAAGAGTAAGATGCCATTCCTAAGCATGCCCCTCTGGCATATCAACTATTTTGAGTTAAAGACATTTGAAAGATAGAAGGTGCAAGAAAGACCATGCTAGCCTGGCTTTATTTGTTGTTTTGTTTCCTTTTTTCCTGTCTCAAAAGTAGGGGATGGAATCCCCACCAGGACAGTGCCCTCCCTACAGCAGAGCAGACTACTATCAAGGACAGAAAGCATGCTGACCCATTTCCTTGTCCTTCTGAATGATGGCTCGCACTGCCCGCAGCTGCTCTGTGTCCTGACGCTACAAAGCACCATCCAGGTTTGCTTTGAGACCATGGATGGCTCCATACATCGGCCTCAACACATGGTGCCCGCCCTTGCCATCAACACCAACCCCACCAGCCCTGAGCTAGCTACCACTTCAGCCAGGACTCCAATACCTCTTCTTGTCCACTCTGCTTGCAAGGTCTGAGCTTAACTGCAGTGAATTCTGTCAGAAATGGAGGTGGGTGTGATATCTGGAAACTATTGCTTTCAACCTAAGGTTGTGCTTCAGCTAAGGTTAAGCAAGAAGGGAAAATATTGAGGCTGAGGGAAATCTGTCCAAATGGCTCACTAAGGTACCTCCGCTCCCCCCCCCCCCCCCCCCCCCCCCCCGTCTTCTTGTCACTTCTCCATCCTATTAACCACCCTCCCCAAGCTCCTTGGCTTTGTCCTGTTTTGGCAATTTGATTATCATGTGACTACTCAATACCAGTAGTTTCCTCAGAGCTTCATTTCCTCAGGAAGGCTCCCAGGCCATGGAAAATTTGCCTTAAATAAATGTGAACGCTTCTCTCTTGTTTGTACTAGGTTGATTTATTTCTCAGGGCTAGGTCCAAATTCCCAGCACAATAGAGATATTTTCAAATATTTGTTTATTTAATGTGTATGTGTATGTGTCTGAGTGTATGTATGTGTAGGCAGGAGTCAGCAGAGGTCAGGAGAGGGAGGCGGATCCCCGAGGCATGGAGTTACAGGCAGTTGTGACCTGCTATGTAGGTACTTGGAATTGAACTGATGGCTTCCACAAGAGTAGCACATGCCCTGAAACTGCTGAGACATCTGTAATTTTAAAAAAGATTTATTTTATATATTTATATATTTTGTTTTTGTTTTTGTTTTTGTTTTTTGAGACAGGTTTCTCTGTGTAGCCTTGGCTGTCCTGGAACTCACTCTGTAGACCAGGCTGGACTCGAACTCAGAAATCTGCCTGCCTCTGCCTCCCAAGTGCCGGGATTAAAGGCATGCGCCACTACCACCTGGCTTATTTATTTATTTATTTATTTATTTATTTATTTATTTATATGGGTGTTTTGCCTGCATATACATTTGTACACCAGGAGAGGGCATTGGATCCCATGGGACTACAGTTATAAATGGTAGTGAGCTACCTTTGGGAATTGAACCTAGGACCTTTGGAAGAGTAGTCACTGCCCTTGACTGCTGAGCCATCTCTTCAGATCCCTGTAATTTCTTTTTAAACCAGAAATTTAATTTTTTATTAGATTTTAAATTTTATTTATTTTTATGGTAATAGAAGTTTAACTAAGAGCCTCAGACACATTCTATCGATTACATACATCCTCACCCCCCTTCTAAAACACTTTAAACTAGTCAGTGCCTTTAATCCCAGTATTTGGGAAACAGAAGCAGGTGAATCTCTGTGACTCTGAGGCTAGCCTGGTTTACAGAGGGAGTCCCAGGGCAGCCAAACCTACAGAGACAAACTCTGTCTTGAGAAAAACAAAAACAAACAAAGCCCACTTTATTTTATGTGTGGGCAAGTGCATACTATAGAGTACCTGTGGAAGTCAGAGGGCAACTTACTGGGTCTGTTGTCTCTTTCTACCACATGGGTCTTGGGGGTTGGACTCAGGATCTCAGGCTCAGCAGTAGGCTCTGCATGGACTCCTTTACCTGCCAAGCCAGCTCACCTCACTGGATCTAGAAGTAAATTTTGTTTTCCCAAGTGTCTCAAATCAGGGAGATTCCTTGGCTGGGACTTTTCTTGTGTTGGTGATTATATGCTCAAGGGATCCTGAAACATCCACTGGAGGCTTTTCAGCATGTCATGCCTCAGACCCAGCTCAACCCTGGAAGACAGCTCTGGGGTGCAGTAGAATGGTAAGCACATCTCTTCTGGGGCTGGGACGAAATGGATCAGTAAAGTGCTGGCTCTGTGAGCATGTGGTCCTGAGTTCAATCCCTGGTGTCTGGGTAGAAGCCATGTGTGGCCAAACGCCCCTGTAATCCCAGCACAGTTTGCAGCAGATAGGAGGCACCTGGGGCTCACTGGCAGCTAGTCCAGCAGACTCTAGCTGGAAACTTTAGATTCAGTGAGAGACCCTCTCTCAAAAATAAAACGGCAGCAGGGTGTGGTGGCATAAACTCTAATCCCAGTACTTGGGAGGATACAGGCACATCTCTTGAGTTCCAGGCCATCTAGAGCCATTTGGTGAGACTCTGTGTCAAACCAAACAAACCAAACCAACCAACCAACCAACCAACCAGTGGAAAGTAATTGAGAAAGACATCAGCTCATCAGCTGCCAATCTCTGGTCTATACACAATCTCTCTCTCTTTCTCTCTCTCTCTCTCCCTCTCTCTCTCTCTCTCTCTCTCTCTCTCTCACACACACACACACACACACTCACACACACACACACACACACACACAGAGCAACAAACCCCTCTTTGTCTCTCTTTTCTAAATTTAGATTTGTGGGAGAATCTGGGAGAACTATGTTTTCGGGAACAGAGGCTCTGCCAGATTCTGTCATGAGGACTCTTGCTTTTGTTGGTCCTTTTCATACAGACAGATATTATCATTGTTCTCTGTCTTTTGTGTCACTGGCCATGTGGAGGGGAGTCACAGGGTAGAACCAGGAGTGGCCCCATTAGCTTGTGACTCTAGCCCACCTTATAGACTAAAATGCTGGGTTTCTCGCCTGGCGTATATCCGTGTGGGTAAGCTTTTATGTGGGTCAGCAATAAAATGAATCCAAGCATGTGTCTCTCCCTCCCTTATTTCACATGCAGAGCCTTTATCTCTGTGGCCACTGAGAATATTCTCTCTGATCTCAGTCAGGAGGACAAAATAGTTAGCACAGGCCATGTGGTCGGCAGAACAGCCTGGAAACCCAGGTCATTGAGGATATAGTAATAGTTTATTCACCTGTGGTGCCAATCTCTGTGGAGATTGTCATAGGGAGAGATCCCAGTCTGAGGGACCATTCGCTCATTAGCCTTCTCTGGCTCCTCCTACACCTGGCTTGGGTACTTTCAGTCTCCCAAGTGGTGTTCTGCTACCCATGGTAACACGGTGTTAGCTTTCTTGGGTTGTCCTTGAAAGTGACCACTTTAGATAACAGGGATTTTGTCCTCTGCATCTACTTCAGGAAGAACTTGGCCCCATGCATAGGAAAGAGTTATCCTAGCAGGATGAGGCTGACGCACATCTGTAGTCCCAGCATCTGGGAGGAACAGACAGGAAGACCAGGAATTCAAAGCCATCCTTGGCTACATAGCAAGTTTGAGGCCAGCCTGAGCTACATGAGACCCAGTAGAGAAAATGAAGGAGTAGCGTGCGTGCACACACGAGAGAGAGAGAGAGAGAGAGAGAGAGAGAGAGAGAGAGGGAGAGAGAGAGAGAAAGAGAGAGAGAGAGATACAGAGACAGAGACAGAGAGACAGAGACAGAGACAGAGAGAGACAGAGAGAACAGAAGACAAGAAGGAGCAGGGAAGAGAAGAGGAGGAAGAAGAAAACTATCTGGATGGATAAAGTTGACAATCCCTAGGCAGAGTCTAGCCTGCAGTTTCTGATTGCCACAATTTCTGTTTCTGTTTTTACTGCTTATTCTAAGTTTTGTAGGAGTCTATTCATGTAGAAGTTAGGATCGTAAGATGCCAGCGCACTCATTTAATGACCTCCAAGTCAGATGATGGGGGTGGTGGTGGGGGTAGTGGTTTTGGGAGCATAGCAAGGTCCTTGTGCCCACAGACCTCCAGAGAAACCAGAAATGTTAAGCGCATATGATTGTCTTTGCAGTGGGAAAGATGAAAACCTGTCCTTCCATCCAGAAATCTGGGAGTTGGCTGTGACATCTGTTGGGCCTGGTGATATCTGGTGGACCAGGCCATATCAAGCTTCTATAACTGGGACCAAAGGTGCCAATAGCCTAACAGCTTCTGACATACCCTATCTGTATGTCAGAGACCAGTCCAGAGCCTTCCCTCGTCCCTTAAGCTATACAGGTAGCCTATCTCTAGAACCTATTTTCTTGGAAGAAATAACATGTATCCTGAGTTGAATTTCAATGTAATTATGCACAGGGGATTGTATTACACCAGGAAAGTTTTTCCCAAATTATACTGGAATAAGCCCTCTGATATCAGACTCTTTCTCATTTCTTTGAGATTTGCTTCCCTGCCTGACATCTGCAGAGATGCCCTCAGGTGATGCTGTTGCTGATAGTGATAAAGATAATGATTTGAGAAAGCTCTCCTGTAGCTCAACCTGACCTTGAACTTTGGACTCTCTCATCTCCACTTCTCGAGTGCTAGGATTACAGGTGTGAGCCTCACACTGGCTCTTTAATTGATGTTATTTATTTGTGTATGGGGGACAGGGGAAGGTGTGTGTGTATTAGTATGTGTGTGCCTACAGAGGCTAGAAGAGAGTGACAGATCCCTAAGGCAGGAGTTGTGTCTCTTGATGTGGGTACTGGGAGGCAAATTCTAGTTCTCTACAAGAGCACAACATATGCTCTTGCCTCCTGAGCCTTCTCTCCAGCCACCCCCACTCCCATGTGTGCACCTACTTCTTTCTTTTTTTCTTTTTTTCTTTTTGTTTTTGAGACAGGGTTTCTCTGTATAGCCCTGGCTGCCCTGGAACTCACACCGTAGTCCAGGCTGGCCTCGAACTCAGAAATCTGCCTGCCTCTGCCTTCCAAGTGCTGGGATTAAAAGCATGCACCACCACTGCCTGGCTCTTCCTTCCTTCCTTTCTCTCTTTCATTCTTTCTTTCTTTTCTTTCTCTTTTCTTTTCTTTCTTTCTTTTTTTTTTAGTCAGGAGCTCACTCCATAACCAGGCTAGTCTGGAGCTAAGTCTGTAACCAGGAGAGTTCAAATATGGAGTGCCTTCTCAGTGTTGGGCTCCAGGTGTGGTGGCATGCACTTGTAATTTATCCTACCACACAGGTGGCAGAGATAGGTGGGCTGAGAGTTCAGTGCTAGCCTGGGCTTCATAACAAGACTATTGGCATAGCTGGGGTTTTATTGCTGTGAAGAGACACCATGACCACAGCAACTCTTAGAAAGGAAAACATTTAATTGGGTCTGGCTTACAGTTCAAAGGTTTAGTCCATTGTCATCATGGCAAGAAGTGTGGTGGCATTCAGGCAGACATGGTGCTGGAGGAGCTGAGATCCTCCAACAAGGCCACACCTACTCCAATAAGACCACACCTCCTAATAGTGCCATTTCCTGTGAGCCACTGGGGGCCATTTTCATTTAAACCACCACAACTATCTCAAACTACCAAAACTCAATTATTTTAATTTGAATGTGAAATGTCCTCCACAGGCTTCTGTGTTTGAACACCTGGTCCCCAGCTGATGGCGCTGTTTTGAGAGTTTGTAGGACCTTCTGAACATAGGCCTAACTGCTTGACCTAGGCCCCTGGGGTGGACAATGAGGTTACAATGCAGCCCTTATTTTGGACTGAGTTCTCTTTCCTGATCCACCAAGAAGTCATGGCTGATGTTCCGTCTGCTGGGAATACTGCCGGGCCTCCCCACTGTTGTGAACTAGAGCTCTGGGCTCTAAAAGCCTCTGTCCAAATCCCTTCTGCAGGGTATCTTGTCTCAGACAGGAGAAAAGTAACATAAAAATGAAACAGTAACAACAAAAGCAGCCACTATTCCTCAGTGGGTCCACTCAGATGAGGGGCTCACTTGACACCAGGAATCCTCCGAGGCATAGACTCTGGGGCTCTTGTCAACATTCACCCCATGATACCTCTATCCTCAGGGCAACACAAAAGTGAGATTCAAAGCACTTGAGCCAGGCATGGTGGCCCACGTCTTTAATCCTAGCATTTGGAAGGCAGAGGCAAGCAGATCTCTGTGAGTTCGAGGCCAGTGTGGTCTACAGAGTGAGTTTCAGGACAGCCAGGGCTACACAGAGAAACAACAGCAACAACAAAGCACTTAAAAAGTCTGCTGAGAAGCTGGATTCAAGCAACTGACAGCATCACCCCCCAGCCTCATAAAAATCCAGACAGGGCTGGAGCAATGGCTCAGTAGTTAAAAGTGCTTGCTACTCTTCCTGAGGACCAAATCATGATGTCTCAGAATCTCATCAGTGTAAACAACAACAACAAAAAATCTGCTTTTCCTTCTGGTCACTTAGTTCCCATCAATAACAACTCCGAAACTATTTATTAATAAATGCCTTGCCCACAAGCTTTGGCTCATTCCCCAACTAACTCATAACATACTTAACCAGTTCAAACTATTCTATGTCTTCCACATGTTTAGTTACTCCTCCTTCAGTCTCAACCTACTTCCTCTTTAGCCTCTTCCTCAGCATCTCTTCCAGCATTGTGCTGGAATCTCCCTTTATTTTCTCACTATTTCCCAGAATCCTGTCTCTTCCTGCCAATGTCCCACCTCCTACTTCCTGCCTCAGTTCATTGGCCAGAGGCTTTTTTATTGACAGATGATGCTTATAATAGATTCTCTCTGAGCTGGGCGGCGGTGGCGTACGCCTTTAATCCCAGCACTTGGGAGGCAGAGACAGGCAGATTTTTGAGTTCGAGGCCAGCTGGTCTACAGAGTGAGTTCCAGGACAGCCAGAGCTATACAGACAAAGCCTGTCTCAAAAAACAAAAACAAAACAAAACAAAACAAAAAAACAAAAACAAGAGATTCTCTCTGCATAAAAGTTGTCTCAGAGGGCCTGAAACTCTCTTCTGGCCTTCAAGGAAAGATGCCTGCACTCATGTGCATGTTCAGTCTCCACACTCACCCATATGTAAACAATTACACATGCATTAAAACACACTAAATAAATAATAAAATGTTTCCCTTTTGTTTTTACTTCATATATTCAAGTGTCTTGTTTACCTCTGTGTCTGTGCACTGTGTATGTGCCTGTTGCCCATGGAGACCAGAAGAGGGTGTTAGACCCCCTGCTACTGGAGCTATAGTTGTAAGCCACCATATGGATGCTGGGAACTGAATTCAGTTCCTCTAGAAATGCAGCTTGTACTCTTAACCACTGAACCACTTCTTTAGACCCAAATGAAATGTAATTAAAACAAAAAAGAAGATTACACTACCTAGTGTAATCTAGTGCTTCTATTTGAAGTAATCTGGATCTTTTTTAAAAAAAGTTTTATTTTATTTATTTTAGTTGTAAGAGCTGGAGGTAGAGACTCAGGTTCAATTCTCAACATCCACATGGCAGCTCAAAACCATCATAACCCTAGGGCCAGAAGATCCAATGTCCTCTCCAGGCGTCCACAGACTCTATAGGGAATGGGGTGCACAGATATACATGCAGGCTAAACACCCATTCACATCAAATTCATAGGACTAGAGAGAGTCATTAAGAGCACTGGCTGTTCTTCCAGGGAACCAGGCTCAAGTCCCAGCACCTACATGGTAGATCACAACTGTCTGTAACTGCAGTTCCAGGGTTTCAGACACCCTCATATAGACATATTCAGGCAAAACACCAATAAAAATACAATATATACAATAAAAATAAATAAATCATTTTAAAAAGAAAAGTGTAGTATGAGGGCTGGAGAGATGGCTCAGCAGTTAAGAACACTGGCTGTTATTCCAGAGGACCTGGTCAATACTCAGCACCTACATGGCAGCTCACAACTGTCTATAACTCCAGTTCCAGGGGATCCAACATCATCACACAGACACGCTTCACATAGATATACATGCAGGTGAACACCAATGCACATACAATAAAAATAAATACTTTTAAGGTGTGGTGTGTGTGTGTGTGTGTGTGTGTGTGTGTATACATGAATGGGTCTAAGGGTGTGTGCCGGTGTTCACAAATAGGCCAGAAAAGGAGCATCATGTTTCTTCTTTTATCACCCTATTCCTCTGAGGCAGGGTCTCTCCCTGATTCTAGAGTACAAGTTTCCTCAGCTAGGCTGAAAGCCAGGGAGCCACAGCAGTCCTCCTGACTTGAGGTCCCCCTCTAGGCGAAGGTTACAAGGGTGCACAGGACCACACCTGGTTTGTTGTCTAACTGCTGGGATCCAAATTCTGGTCCTCATGGTCCCGCTGCAAAGGGCTCATACCTGTTGGGCCATAACTGTCTCCAGCCTCTGATCTGCATGTTTAGAAGGACAAGAGAAACACTCCTGATAAGAAGCTTAGCTTAAGGGCCAACCAGCTCCCAGGGCGAGAGATGAACTTAACTTCCCAGCACGCTGTGTTTGCTCTCATGCTTGCTTATCCTTAGTCTTTCTGTTTGCTGGTCTCCAGCATCTCCCCTGACTCTTCTCTCCCCTCAGCACAACTCAGTTTTAAAGAAAATTTCTGGGGAAGTTTTGCACAGGGGATAAAGCAGCTATGCATGGCACAACCCCAAACCCAACTCGATCAACTACTTTGTGCTAAAAATATTTTAAGGATTTGAAGAGGGGGCTTGGTGTTCAAGAGCACTGGCTGTTTTTCCAGAGGACCCAGGTTTGGTTCCCACACCACATCACACCTCTAACTGCCTGTAACTCCAATTCCAGGAGAGCCATCACCCTCTTCTGCTCTCCATGGACACCAGCACAGCACTTGGGAAAATACTTCTATATATAAAATAAAAATAAGTAAATCTAAAATGAATAAGTAAATAAATAAATAAACGGCAGCTCAGGAAACGCCCTTGTGAAAGGCACTGTGGCTTGACATAGCTTCTCCCACCAAAACTCACAATCTCATTCAACCATCAACATGACAATATTAAGAAATAGACAGGCAGTGGTGATTCAAAAAGCACAAACAACAGATACACACATACACACACACACACACACACACACACACACACACGCACAAGAAAGTAAGAAAGAAAGAAGAAAGAAAGGAAGAAAAGAAAGAAGAAAAGAAGGAAGGAAAGAAGGAAGGAAGGAAGGAAGGAAAGAAAGAAGAAAGAAAGGGGGGCTGAAGAGATGACTCAGCGGTAAAGAGCACTGACTGCTCTTCCAAAGGTCTTGAGTTCAAATCCCAGCAACCTCATGGTGGTTCACAATCATCTGTGATGAGATGATACCCTCTTCTGGAGTGTCTGAAGATAGCGACAGTGTACTCACATTAAATAAATAAATAAATAAATAAATAAATAAATAAATAAATAAATCTGAAAGAGAGAGAGAGAGAAGGAAAGAAAGAAAGAAACAAAGAAAGGGAGAAAGAAAGAAAGAAAGAAAGAAAGAAAGAAAGAAAGAAAGAAAGAAAGGAAGAAAGAAAGAAAGAAAGAGAAGAAAGAAAGATGCTACTAAGAGGTGTTGGGTGCTGGTGATGGACTCCTCAGAAATGCTTTATCCCTGAAGATGAGTTAGATTTCGAGGCTCCTCTGTGACACAGGTTTCCTTCCCCAGGTGTGTGTTTTCCTTGCCAAAAGCTGGGGTGGATTCAGATACAATGTTTATTCAAGTCCAGAACTCTGTAGCCTCTCTTCTGTAGACAGACGAGTGAGTGTATCTTTTCAAGGTGCTAGAATGTATCGAATAACAATCAGCTCCTACTCCGCATTGTCCCTGTCCTGATGTAATTTATCAAGTAATCCCAGTTTTCCACAACAGCTTGAAGGCTAGCAACAGCATCTTTGATGTTGGTCCTAACTAATATTAACTCTCAGACTGCTCCATACCCTTCCCGGGGCAGAAGGAAAGAGGCTGCAGGCTTCAAAAAGGAATTACTGAAGGACAAGGCAGAGAGCCAACACAGAGGCAGAATGACAGGCAGGTGATTAAATGTTAAAGAAGCTAATTGAAGGAGAATGCAGAGCTCAGCTACCTGAGTGCAGGATCCTCAAGGTGAAAGGCAGGAGTCAAAATGATGGATGGATGGATGGATGGATATTTGAATGGGCCTTATCACACTCTGCAGGGATAGGGCCATGCAGAGGTGGAGCTCAAGGGAAACTTGACTCTCTGCCAATTGGTCCCTTGATGTCCCTACTGTGTGTCTGAATGACAGGCTGGTAAGGCCAATGCCATGACACTGCGCTTCTTTCTATGGGGTCTAGTGAAGGTTTTGCACTTTTCCTCGGCCTGGAGAGTTTGGTAAGTTCTTGGGCTCATTACTTTTTTCCTCACACAGTTTTAATACACACACGTACTCATGGGTTCCAGTCTCTATTGAGTAGCTTGGCAGCCAGTGACTTGTGGGTGGTGCTGGTTGGATAGTGGTGTTTACAGGCACAAAGCAGATGCAGTCATCCTGACACTGTATTTACACTCTCAGCCTGAAAGCCACTGTCTCATACAAGTTAGGGTATAGCGGTGACTCAGAGCAGTTAGAGAGGATAGTGACAATCTCCACAGTTAGCTAGCCTCAGGTGTTCTGTTACAGCAACAAAATCCAGGCTAAAAAGAAGAAAAATGCCCTTATCTTCAAGCACAGAATACTGAGGCCAAGAGAAACCTGCAGGAACAACCTGCGCATGACGGTTCGAAGCCATGATAACATTTGGGAGACAGACAGTGACACATCACCAGCAAGCCAAGCAGAGGCCCTCTGTGCAGTTTGTAACCCTCCACCAGGCCAGCCTCAGGTCACAGTTTCTCAGTCTATCCCAAGCCAGGGAACCAGCTCTGGCCTGCAGCCGGGTGTTGAGTGTTCCTGGGACTGACAGGCAAATCAACATGAGGCCCTCTTCCATTAGACCTTCGTTCATTTCTCTTCCTATCCTTTCCCCACATCTTCCTGTTTCAAAAGATCAGCAAATATTAAGCAGGAAGATGTCCTGGTCCCACCCTTATGTGCAAGCTTCCTGATCCTCTGCCCTTCCCCAGACTGAGGACCCAGAGCCCCCTTTCAACAGCAAACAGCACCAGAGGCATCTATCTGTCTTACAAACTTTATTAGTGCTGGGGAAAAGGGAAACAAGAAGCTCTTGTCTCTTTGGTCCACTACTGTT
>NW_022196904.1:135420637-135427253 GCF_008632895.1 Mastomys coucha
TACAAACTTTATTAGTGCTGGGGAAAAGGGAAACAAGAAGCTCTTGTCTCTTTGGTCCACTACTGTTTGCCATTGCCATTGATGGGACGGTTCACATGTTCCGGGGAGGCCAGAAAGGCCTTGATCTTGGGCCGGGCACTGAGGCGAGCCACATAGGCAGAGAGCAGGGGGAAGCTGTCCAGGCAGCCAGGGGCCAGGATGCGGTGGATCAGCAGCAGGTCCAGCAAGTTGTAATCGGCAAAGGAGATCTGCAGGGCAGGAGGTGTGGGTATCAGCAGGTGGGAGAAGGCTGGGGCTGGGGGGCAGAGGGCTGAGGATCCCCTATACCCCTTAGTTCTGCTCCATTTCACAAATGGCTCCTCCTTGTCATTATCCATAAGGAAAAGGCAATGCAAGAGATGCTCACCTGGTCACCCACGATGAAGGCTTTGCCTCCCTGGTTCTGGGACAGCAGGGTCTCAAAAGGCTTCAGATGCCCAGGCAGGGCCTTCACATAGTCATCCTTACCATTCTCCTGCCAGGGAAACACCCAGAGATGCACCACCCTCCACCCTCATGGTGCAGTGGGCATTGGAATCCTGCTGCCCTATAACGAATTCCAGATAGATATACCCCACCCCCAGGGACATGACCCACCACCTACCTCCTGGGCTGTCTGGAGACAGGAGCCTAGTCACCACTTTGCCAACACCCAGACTTTGACCAGATCTCATTCACTTCAGCTGCTAATTCTTTCCTACTCCATTAAACCATTCCAACCCTGCTACACCCTCCTTCTCTCCTAGGCTGCCCTGGACAAGTCATAGTGTATGTAGCTCAGGCTACCCATCTACTGTGATTGCACGTGCACGTTACCATGCTCAGTGAAGTTCTCTGGTCTGTATTATTGTAAAGTTCTCAGAGCTGGCACCTCTGAGGATCATTCAGAGTTTCACATTGAAATCCAGCCATGAACTGACTCTTCCACAGCTCCACAGAGTCCAAGGGCTTTAGGCTCTGTCCTGCTGCCCCCAGCTCTGTCTCTCCATGTTCTGCCCCTGTGCACACACCTACACACGTGAGGGCACACACACTCTTCCTATCTGCACCTGCCGGCCCCTCCCCATCCTGAAGCTGTCCATTGGTCCTCTTTATACTACCCCAGCTTGCCTCAACCTGCCCAGGGCTCTGACACAGGAAAGGAAACTAGGGAGGCAGAAGTTCACAAATCATCCAGCAGCCGCTCCCCCTCCCTCCACTGCCCTCTGGGGATCCAGGCTCACATAGTTGGTGTAGATCAGGGTGCCATATTTGCAGCGAAGGTCTTCCACCCCATCATTCACCATATCCACCTGGGCGGCCTCCCTCTGGTCTTTCCCATAAAGCCCTGCAGGTTGGGAGAGACAAAATGACTGTCCCCAGATTTCCTCACCTCAAAACCCTGCCCCCAGGCATGTGGCTGATGGCAGGTCCCAGTCTTGGGGGGAGGGGATATGGGCAGTCATGTGAGTCCTGAGCTCAAGACAGGCAACAGGAAGCCATGGCAGGCAGACCACAGCTGCAGCCTGAACAAGAGTAATCTCTGTGTGTCCCTGTTTTGCTCTGTCCACACTGGACTAAATGGGGAGTGGCCAGGAGGGCAGATACCCTCTGAAACAATGACTGATAACGCCACCACCACCCTGCCCACCAGCTGGACCACCTGGGTTCAGGACTTACCAAAAGAGCGGCCAAGGTGCCTCAAGATGGCATTAGATTGGTAAAGGGTGAGGTCTCCATCCTCAAACTTGGGGAGCTGCCCATACAGCTGGAGGGAGGAACAAAGCTAGGTGAGGCTGCTATCTCCCAGTTACAGCCCTCCTAAGGCCCTACCTCTGCCCCTCCACCGCGTGTGTCACTCACACAAGTGGGCTTGAGCAAGCCTTGCATCCAGATATCTATGGTAACCACCTCCTCCTTCCAGCTCTGGCCCTGGTCAGCCAGCAACATGCGCATGGCCTCACATCGCCCTGTATGGAGTCAGTATAAGGATGTGGGGACAGCTTACAGGCCCAGCCTCAAAGCAACCTCGGGTGGGAGGACTGGTCATGGTGAGAGAGGAGGAGGGTCAGTGACATACTGGAGTTTCCCCAAGGCGGATTGGAATGGTGGGCTCCAGCCCCTACCCCAGACCTCCCCTTCCTGCAGTCACTTGGTCCTACCTCGAACTGGGAAGTAGACAATGGTGTACGGCGGCACTGGGGGTTGGGGGGACAGGAGAAGAATATTAGATAGAAGAAGGGGGATGATTAGGGTTTAGAGTGCTGCACCCTCCTGCCCCAACTCCCGGGTCCCTTCTCTGCCTTGTCCTCCACACCCCCTCCCCGGATTCTGGGTGCAAGCTGCTCGGTGCAGAGAGCTCGATTCCCGAGGGAGCCCAGGCTTAGGCAGCAGTAAAATGGTTGTCCGGGGAAGCTGGAAGGCTCAAACTCACTGGCTGCAGCGTAGACGGAAGGCGGATTCAGTGCTGAAATAGACGGAGAGTTGTCTAGAGAGAGTAAGCAGGCCACTGGGCTGCCAGCCTTATAAGGGGCACCGCGCTCCGCCCCGGATGCTGACTCAACAGGTGCGGGAGAATTGGGTAGTGGAGCTCCGCTGCTCCGCCTCCTGCAGGGGACACTCAGGAGCGAGCGGACCGGAGTCTGCAGCGGTGCTGGGTTCATTTTTAGGTCCTGCTCCGAGAGCGGTGTGTCCAGCTCACTTCCACTTTGTGCTGGAGCGGCACAGCTTTCTGCAGCATGTGCAACTCTGTCTGTTTTCTGCCTGTCCCCATCCACCAACCTCTTCAGTAGATTCCACCAGTGGCCATCCTAACTCACCAACTTCTTTCTCCTGCATAAAGAACTTCATTTGATCATTTGACCTTCGCCAGAAGTAGCCATAAAACTGCAGTCTTGGGTCCTCTATGTCAGAGATCTGAGGAGCTTCAAAAAGGGAAGAAAAATCAGGCGAAGAGACAAAGTTGCAGTTGTAGGTCAAAATCCTTCACAGTTAGTGCTTCCTCGCCTTTCTAACATAGACGCCATTTCTTCAGCTCTTCAAAAATAAGAGCGAGAGAGATGGCTCAGAAGTTCAGAGCACTTCCAGCTCTTGCACAGGACCCACGTTCAGTTCCCGGAACTCAGCCAGGTGGCTCACAACTGGCTGGAACTCTGGGGCCAGATCTGACACTTCTGGATTCTTTGGGGACTACGCTCATGTGCACATAATTTTTAAAAATAAAACAAAAATATTAACAAAATAAACATCTGTCCCTAAAGGCTATCACAGCCAACCTCACTGTTACACACACCCAAGTGTGTGATCCCACACCCGGGGTGGGGGGGGCTATCCTTCAGTCATGCCCTCTGGTGTTGAGGGGGCAGCTATGTCTACTGTCTTTCCTCAGGCTGGCTAAGGGCTGCCTTCTTTCTCCAGGCTCCCCTCCTCCTTCTCTCTCCTCTGTGAGTCCCTGGGTAATGGATTTGGACTATTGAAGCAGTTGTAGGCAGCTATGTCTGTGTCTCACTCTGTCCTCCGCAAGCCTGCCTGTCACTGTTCTTGCTGGTGTCCGTCTCCTTTCTCCCACTTGGTTACTTCAAAGGAGCCTGAGTCAGCTTCTCATTTTGAACTGAGATTTATGCAGAAACATTTTCCACCCCTAACCCCGCCCCTCCCAGGTTTTGGTCCTGTACCCTGTGGACCATTAAATATTGACCATTCCCCGTTCCCACAGCACAGTCTGGGCTTTTCTGCCCCTTCTATAGAGCCCCAACATGTATGGGGCTATTAAGGGACTACTGGACTCCTGGTCCATATTGGACCCCAGCCTGAGCCTGCCCTTCCTTATATGTGTTCATCTACTCCACTCTCAGTTCCTTGCTGTGTCTGGACGCATCCTGGGTGGAAGTGCTGGCCCCAAGGTATGTGGATCCTTGATTCGAATATGTAGAACCCGGTGGCCCTCGGGAGCACGTGCATGCACTCTAGCTTCACACTCTCAACTACTGTCAGCTCCCTCGGGCCCCAATTTTCATCACTGAGGTTCTGGGCCCTTGTGTTCTTGGATTTTTTTTTCTTTTCTTGTCTGATGTAAACTGCTAGCTTCTAACAGTGAGCTCTGTTTAGACTGCATCAGCTGGCCTCGAACTTGTAGTAACTCCTCTGCCTCAGACTCTTAGGTGCTGGAATTCCAGATATATCACTGAACCTCACTCTGTTCTCAAAGGGCTGGGTAGATATGAATGAAGAAGAGAATCTGTATTCTAGCCCCACCCCCACTCCCCATACCCCCAACCCATACTTTGGGTTACTGCCTTATTCACAGCATCTGGCCTGAGAACTGGAGGACTTTATGTGGTTATAAGTACAGATTTTTTTTTTACCTGTAACCCCATCACCTGAGAGACAGAGACAAGATTCATAGCTAGCTAGTCATACTAGCTGGAATTGGTGATCTTGAGTTCGTCATGGGATTCTGCCTCGATTTAAAAAAAAACAAAAGCAGAGAGCAATTGAGGATGATGCCTGGTCTCAATTTCAGACCTCTACACACAGGTACACACATGTGAACATGCATTCATACACATGCAAACACACAGAGAGATACCACACACATATGCAAAAAGAGAACTGAGCTGAGCTGAGTAGGATTATGCATGACTAGAGTCCCAGCACTCTGGAGGCTGAGGCAGGAGGATTGTGACTGCAAAGGAAACCTGATCTGTAGACTGAGGCACTGTCTAAAAATGGCTTCCTAAAATGCTGTGGAGGAAGTGAGAGAATTTTCTGTTCCCACCAACAGTGTGGAAGGAATCCTGCATCTTCTCACCAGGAAGGAATCCAATCCCAGAGAGAGATGAACTCCAGTTCCACAAACTGTGTGTTCTCATGCTTGTGACACTCAGAAAAACACAAAACTCCCAGGAAGAAGCAGAAGAAGGGGTGGCCCCGGGCTAGAGGCGGGCCAGCGTCACTGGGCAATGGATGGGGTCTGTGTGGATATGAGGATTTTGTTGCTGAATCATAGTGACTTGACTAGATTGCTACACTTCATCCATTAACCAGCTGAGGCGCAGCTGAGCTCCTGGGAATGATGGATCCAGCTGCCCTAAACGGTTGCACATTGGTTAGGTAAACAGTAGGGCTCACGGACTATGATATGAGTGTGGTAGAAAGACAGCTGAGTCATGCCGGAAGAACACATTTAACTTGCTACGATGCTGCCACCAGCCTTGTGGGAGAATTCTTCCATCCTCCCCAGCTCCAAGGAGAAGCAACAGCTGCAGCTTTTGTCTTGCCATTCTGATGGCTGTGAGGCCGCTCAGGGGTAGAGGGGCTTGCCTTTTTTTTTTTTTTTTTTTTTTTTTTTTTTTTTTTTTTGCCTGAGCACTGAGGTTTGATTTCCAGCTGGACACTTTGCTGTGTTCTGTCTTTGTTGTGTTAACTTAGTTTCTTTTCCTGGGCTTGTTTGCACATGGGTACATTGTCTCTGTACAAGTATCATTTCCTATCTTCTGCATAGCTGGCTGTGCTGTGCCTCGTCTTTAATCTCAGCAGTCAGGAAACAGAGATTAGCAGACCTCTGTAAATTTAAAGCCAGCTTGATCTAGGCCAGCCAACGCTACATAGTAAGAGCCTGCTTCAATTAATAAATAGCTAAATAATAAGTCTTCTGCATATTTAATAGGATTTCTCCCTTTACTATTCTGTTCTAAAACTTATTTATATACTTGATGCCATGGAGTAGATATGAAACATACCTCAACCCCCTAACAAGGCTCAGGAAACATCTCAGAAGACGGGGCAGAAAGGACCAGAAGATGGGGAGGACCAGACCATGGGGAGAAGAGCTGTGAAAAGTCATCTCCTGGCTACCACACTCCTGAACTCACTAACAGTTATCTGCCAACATTATCAAGCCAGCCAAAATTCTAGCATAGATGACGATGGGGTTCTGCATGCCCCACCCCCTACTGTGGAGCTATGGGCTGTTGATAGTGATGTAGAATAGGGTAGAAAAGACAGTTATTAGATACTGATTTGTTGATTTCTTTAGTGACTTTGAAGTGCTGATTTTACTGCCTAGCTGCTAAACTGACTTCCTTTGCTATCAGAAACAGGCTGACTTGGAGAAATAGCTGAGATAGTGAGCTGCTGCCCTTAACGACCTGACAACCTGCTGACCAGTCTGTAAAATCTTGCTTGCTTGCCCACCTACCTTGTGGTTTTAAAGTATAAAATGAAAATACAAACTGGACCTAGCAGCCTTTCGTGAGCTATCCTTGCTTCCTTCCTTCCTCTCTTCTACGCTCATTAGTGGTAGAGTGCTTATTCCAGAAACATCTCCACAATTCTGGAGCTACCCCCACTGAGATCTTTATCACAACCCTAGTTGGTCCAGAGAGGTTGTAGGTCTCAGGTCTCTCCGTCCTCTGAGGCTCTGGAACTTGGAAGGGCATGCTCCCCAAGGTGATTCCAAGGCCCCCTTCCAATGGCTTAGAGGGACTGTAAGATCCGGCACCGGGACCAAGTCTCTCCATGGAAGGATAGACTAGGCTAGGCATCCAGATCAGGTAAGGACCCCCATGTTATTAGACATAATTAATAAAAAATAAAC
>NW_022196904.1:135427263-135434975 GCF_008632895.1 Mastomys coucha
ACTTTCAATAATCCTCCTGTCTCAGGCTTCTATGTGCCAGGATTATTATAGGCATCAGCCATCATGCATGACAACCATGAAGGTTTGTCAAATTTAAGAAGCCTGCCTAATGTAAGCAAAAAGGAGATTTCTGAGCCAGGCATGGTGGGGCACACCTGTGATAGATCAGAGGCTAAGAAAATGTATTCTGTCTGGTGCTTTGCTAACACATAAAATACATAACATTTTTTTAGTTTATCTTTTTCCAAGTCTCCAACACATGTATCACTCACCATTTTATTCTACAGTTTAAGCTCTTTTACATATATACATACATATGTCTGTTCATTGGGCATGCCGACTCTATCACAGGCTGACCTCAAACCCTCCCGTATTGGACCATAATCTTGAACTTCTGATCCTCCTACTTCTGCCTCTGTAGTGCTGGGAATGTGGGTGTGTCCCATCACACCCAGTTTCTATGGCACTCGGGGTGGAACTCTGGACTTTGTGCCTGTTAAGCATACATTCTGCAAACTGAGCTACACGCCCAGCCTGATTTATCTATATTTAAGACAGGGTCTTGGGAAAACTGAAGAATGAAATTAAAGTGAGCTGCAGCCTTGATAGAGGTAACCGAGATGGAGACAACTCTGAGTCTGTCCTACCTCCATGAACCATGAGCCACCCGAGAGCAGTTACTGGAGCTAAAAAAGCACTTCAAGAAAGAGGAGTGTCCTAAGAAGGAGACTCTGGGGGCCTTGGCTGACAAACTCAAACTGACCCAAGCACACATTAGGATTTGGTTCTTCCATAGAAGGTGTGAGATAAAGCTGAAGCGATTGGTTTAGACCCACAATTATTGGAAAATACATACTTGCCATTTGACACCAAAAGGGACCACCAGGCAGAACCCCGAGGAGTCCTCTCAGAATGACCCTGGACTCCCCAAGCTCTGGAAGCCTTGAAGAGTCTCACACTCTCTTCTTGGTACCAAAGCAGAGATGGCATGTCACAGGATTTATGACTCTCTGACATAGGCTCTTTTCGTTAATGTTTTTCCAGCTTCCTTGAAGTTGAAGCAGGGGGCTGTTGGGTTTTATATCTCTAGATAGTACATGAATAATATAACTTTCACCCATAGAAACTAAAATGACTGCTTTAAAAAAAAAAAAAACTGGGCGGTGGTGGCACACACCTTTAATCCCAGCACTGGGGAGGCAGAGGCAGAAGGATTTCTGAACTTGAGGCCAACATGGTCTACAGAGTGAGTTCCAGGACAGCCAGGGCTACACAGAGAAACCCTGTCTCGAAAAACCAAAATTAATTAATTAATTAATTAATTAATTAATTA
Organism: Mastomys coucha; assembly: GCF_008632895.1. Lineage (NCBI taxonomy): Eukaryota > Metazoa > Chordata > Mammalia > Rodentia > Muridae > Mastomys > Mastomys coucha. The sequence continues at coordinate 135,428,597 of NW_022196904.1, forward strand.
ATTAAAAATTAAAAAAAGACAGGGTCTTGTGATGCTGTTCAGTTTGGCCTGGGGCTCCGGACCTCTAGCCATCCTCCTGCCTCAGCTTCCCATGTAGCTAGAACTATAAGTGTCACTTACTGAACAAGCTTTTTATATTTTCATCTTTCAGTTTTATATGGTATGTGAATCTGTTATTTACTGTTTCAACATTGAGAAAATCATTTATTTATTTATTGTGTCGTGCAAGGGAGTGTCACACCAAGCTTGATGGCAAATGCCTTTATCTGCTGAACTATCTTGGTGGCCCTTCAAGTTTTTCCTTTTTTGTCCACTATTTATTCTATTTTACGTTCTTAACTGTCCTTTTTGTGCTTCTTTATTTCTACAATGTGTGTTCTCTGTGCGTACAAGGTTCTGCAGAAGGTTGTTTATTTGAGGCATCTGGCTCTTGTGAGCCTGCGCCCCCTGGTGGACTTGATCAGTCTATCCTTTTACTTTGCCAAACTACGATTTACTAAAACTCTGGTTTTAGTTGTCAACCCTGCTAGCCTGTGGCTTCAAGAGGAAGGAGCTGAGTCCCAGGGAAATGAGACATAACAAGATAGCCAATCTCTCGTCACCCCCAAGCAGAGCCTGAGACCAGAGGTTCTCCACAAGACCCTTGGAGCAGGGAGCGGGCTTCCAGACTCTAATATGTCAGTCCTAGGGCATCTGAGGAGAAAGCATGGATGGGAGAATTCCCCTCTTCACCCAGCGCCTCTCTCCAGCACAGTCTGCAGCCATCTGACTGGGAATGCCTGCAGCTCATTAGGTCAGTAGGTGACAGTGTGACAGAATGACAGTCCTTCCCAACCATGGGCAACAATGGTCCCATGGCCTCCCTTTGTCAATACCTTGAGGCACCCTCAGTCTCAAGCTTCACTTCAACACAAACACGCACACACACACACACACACACACACACACACACACACACACACACGTCAATCACCTGTCTCTAAGAAGTATGTCTTCTCAACAACCCCCAACCTCTTGTTTTTTGTTTTAATATTGGTTTATCTTATGTTATATGCATGAGTGTTTTTCGTGCATGTATGTATGTGCATCTCATGTACAATGGTGCTCTTAGAGGTAAGAAGAGAGCATCAGATCCCCTGGAATTGGAGTTGTGGATGCTTGTGAACCACTATATGAGTGCTGGACATTGTACCCAGGTCCTCTGAAAGAGCTTCTAACCACTGAGCCGTCTCTCCAGCTATTTTTTTTTCTCAATTTTTTTTTTCCTGAAACCACTTCTCTCTGCAGTTTGCTGCTGGGATTGAGGTTAGTGTGTGCTAGGTCACCATTGAAAGTGAGGGCTTGGGCTGGAGAGATGCCTCAGTTGTTAAGAGCACTGACTGCTCTTCCAGAGGTCCTGAGTTCAAATTTCAGCAACCACATGGTGACTCACAATCATCCGTAATGAGATCTGATGCCCTCTTCTGGTGTGTCTGAAGTCTGCTACAGTGTACTCACATATGTTAAATAAAGAAATAAATCGTTAAAAAAGAGAGAGCGAGAAAGTAAGGGCTTGCACATGGAGGACCGTGGCCATCACCTGGCTCTGTAGATAAAGTTTTATTGGATTCTTGTTTGTTTCAAGATAGGGTTTCTCTGCGCAGCTCTGGCTGTACAGAATTCACAGGCGGAGATCTGCCTGTGTCTGCCTCTTGAGTGCTGGGACTAAAGGTCCAACAGCTTTGCACAACAGCAGTGGCAAGGATGATGAACCCCACAGCTACAGTGCTGTCCCAGAGATTAAACGTGTGCTGTCTATCCTGTGTAGGAACACTGCTGATCCCTTGTACAGTGTCCTCAAGACACTGAGTCATGAGCACCTTTCAGTGTCATTTGCTTCTCCAGGGAGGTAGCTGTGGAGTGCCCCAGAGCAATGTCCAGCACCTGCCAACATCCCTGCACTGACATCAGGGTCCAGGGGGTGGGAGCTCCAGACATTCCTGCAGTGGGCTCAGAGGGTGGCCAAGCAGCTGTGGATACTATCTCACTGCTCGGGGCCACAGAGAAGTCACTACTGTGCTGGCTCAACACCTTTTCACAGACCATGGTCCCTCAGATCGAGCACTTCACTCCATAGAATGACAGATCCATGGCTAGGCAATGCGCTCAAGTCATGAAGGCCTCCCAGGAAGCAGAGGGCACTAGGGGAGTCATTGCTTTTTTTTTTTCTTTAAAGACTTATTTATTATTATATCTAAGTGCATTGTAGCTGTCTTCAGACGCACCAGAAGAGGGCATCAGATCTCATTATGGATGGCTATGAGCCACCATGTGGTTGCTGGTATTCGAACTCAGGACCTTCAGAAGAGCAGTCAGTGCTCTTAACCACTGAACCATCTCTCCAGCCCAGGAATCATCGCTTTTTATACACTTTTCTGTTACATTTGTGTATGAGTGTGTGTGCGTGCATGCATGCATGTGTATTTGTGTGTGTGTTCATGCTCATCCCAGAGGACCTGTGGAGGCAAGAGGACAATCTGCTGGAGTTGGCTTTCTCACTCTATCACGTGAGATCCAGAGATAGAATTCACACCATCAAGCTTGGTAGCAGGTTCCTTCACTCATTAGCCACCTCGATAGCCCAAGGTTCTCCATTCTTACTCCGTGCAAACTAGGCTTTGGTGTAGAAGTCTAGCCAGGGAAGTATTCTGCCCTATCCTTCTTGCTTCTCTCCCTTGTCACCTCCAAGGGCAAGTTTTAGAGGTGAGGAGGAAAGGGGGGTGCAAAGCTGAGCAATGAAGGCAGCAAACACTGCCGTGGTGTCTGCAGTGACTGGCACTATGTGAGGTTCCCCATAGCAATCGAGATTCTGTGCTACGGTGAACATCACAATCTCAATTGCAGTGATCACCTTGACTTTGTAAAGACATCAATGGCAAAGGTTATAGAAGGGAAGCTGAAAGGGAGGTGTTGTCACCGAGACCTTCACAAAGTAAGCAATTACAAATTAATATCTGTAGTTTATAACACCAGAAATGAAGATCTCACTTTTAAGCTAGGGCCTCACTGTGTCAACCAGACTCACAGAGATCTCTGCTTCCTGACGGCTGGGATTAGAGCGTGTCTATAAAAATATAAAAAATATAAATAAAAATGTATCTTTTAATTGTGTATGTGTATAAGTGTGTGTCCACATCTGTATAGAGGTATGCGCATATGAGTGCAGTCCCTACAGAGGCCAGAAGAGGGCATCAGATCCCTTGGAGCTGGTTATAAATGGTTATGAGCTGTTCCATGTGAATACTGAGTGCCAAATGCCAGTCTTTTGTTATGGCATTATGTGGTCCTAACTGCTACATCCTCTCTCTTGGCTCATAGCTTTAGTTCTGTTAGTTCAATTTAAATTTTTACCCTGACTGTGTGTGTGTGTGTGTGTGTGTGTGTGTGTGTGTGTGTGTGCATGGTGTGTGTCTGTGGGTGGCACATTTGTGAGGGTCAGAAGACAACTTTGTAGAGTCAATTTTCTCTTCTACCTTCATGTGGGCTCTTGGATTAAACTCAGGTTGCCAGGACTGCTCCACAATCCCCCTTACCAACAAAACCACCTTGCCAGTCCTGCTTGTGTTTTGGATGTGTGCCTGAGATCAGTCTCAGGGCCTTGGACACGCTAAGTTATTACCCTACTTCAGAACTATAACCAATGATATGATTGTTAGTTTTGGATACATTGGTTTGTTTGTTTTCAGTGTTGTTTTTTGAGACAGAATCTATGTACCCCAGGCTGGACTTGAACTAATGACCCTTCTCCCTTAGCCTCCCATGTCCTAGGACTGTAGGCACGATTCACTACCCTGTCTAATTTTGTGTAGTAGTTGTTGTTTTTCAAAACAGGGTTTCTTTTTGTAGCCCTGGCTGTCCTGGAGGATTTTTTTTTTTTTTGAGTTGAGAAAGCAAGACTCTATAAAGAGGGCAATGTGGTTACTGTAATCTCATTTCCAAAATAGAGAAACCAAAAATAGTGCAGTACTCCCTAAGGGGGGTTGGCAGACCGAGACGCTACTCAGGAAGCAGATCAACACAGACTGCTTCAAGCAGACAGGTTACAAGACAGTCATAAAGTGTAAACCAGTGCCTCAAAAACCAGCCAACCAACCAACCAACCAACCAACCAAACAAACAAACAACCAAACAACCAGCCAGCCAGCCAGCCAGCCAGCCAGCCAGCCAGCCAGCCAGAGTAAACCACAGGAAGCCAGCTCTAAGAGTTAAAGCCTTGTCCACCAGGGGGCGCTGGCGCGCAGAGGCTGAGGCCAAGGGTCGTTCCTATACACCAGGCCTCTGAGTTTTTGAAGAATGTTAATATTCTGCCAACAGAATTCTATTGTTTGGGTTTTACATCTTGCAGGTTCTTATGGCCACAGTTGCCTCTGACAAGCAAAGCCTAGGTACCCAAAGTGCATTCGTGTTTGCCCCAGAACGGGGCATGAGCATTCCGTGTTACTCTGCCCCTCCCACACCAGGTCCCTTGCAGCTCTTCAGTCTACTTTTTCAGAATCGTACCTTTTTTTGGCAACTACATCAATGCAACTGAAATCTGGCTAAAGTTCGGTGAGCTATTTCAGTAAATCAATGAACAACTGGAAAATTGGTAGCAAATTTGTCAGGGTACAGGAGGTTTAAGCATGCTTTAATCCTACCACTGGGGAGGTCGAGGCAGGTGGGTCTCTGTTGAATTGAGGCCAGCCTGGTCTACATAGTGATTTCCAGGCTAGCTAGGGCCACATAGTGAGACAGGAAGCTTGTGACTGAGACTGATATGACTAAGTCCTTCCCATGGAGATCTGTGCTGGCTTGGGGCAGCTTGGTGTGAGAATGGAGTCAAACTGTGAGCGTAGAGCTAGTGTTGGCTTTCTGGTAGTGGGAATGGAAAACATGATAATAAGTGAGCTCTCTCGGGTCTGGTGCCAGACATCTGCCTTTGCCTGCTGGACCATCCCCCTTTGGACCCCTAGTAGATAGTCTGCTCTCTGTCCTGGGCACTACTGCATCAGCTTGTTACTGAAGATCTAGGTAGGCTAAAATGGAGCTGTCTGGGGCACAGTTCAGGTTCTTTCTCCTCCCAATAGTCCCATCTATTCCTGCCACTTGATCTCAGGAAGTGCTATTTATGACATCCGGGCTCTGGGCATAGACATGACCCTCTCTGATCAAAGCTCCTACCTGCCTGTATCCAGGCTCCTCTTAGGAATTTTTTTTTGGTTTTGCTTTTCCAGAAAGGATTTCCCTGAGTATCTGTGGCTGTCCTGGGGCTCACTCTGTAGACCAGGCTAGCCTTGATCTCAGAGATCCACTTGCCTCTGCCTTCCAAGTGCTGAGATTAAAGGAATATGGGAGATGCTGGCCAACGATTCCATGTCAGCATGACAAAGACAGTGCAGAGGTTCAGCATCCCTTCCCTCCTCTGCTCTGCTGGCAAAGCTCTTCCTTCTCAAAAGGAACCATGAGTTAAACAAAATTGACCACTGTGAAACTTGACCCATGGAGCCCTGACAATGAGGCAGCCCCAGAACACAGGCTGCCCTGCCAGAAAGCAATGGCTCTGGGCTGGCACCACTAGATCCAAGAAAACCTCAGTGATATGTCCATATTTGCCATGCTGGAGGAACCAGTCTGCCTAAGAATGGAGTCACACAGGCTATGTCACAAAGCCTTCATCTAGCCCAGAGGCAATGGCCCTGCAAGGCTCACCAAGAAGGCAGGCATACAATCGTATGAGCTGATTTCCACCAGCTGATTCTGGCTCTCCACTGCGGTCTATTGTCTTCTATGGGTGGCTGGGTAAGAGGTGTCTTGGTGTGGGGATAAAGATGCTCCTTCATACAGGTTTTTTCTTAGATCATCCTGGGGACCCAGCTATAAAGCCAGTACAGCTGGCAGAGCAGCAGAGCACATTCCAGTCAGGAATTTTCATACTGCAGATCACTCTTGTTAGGAAAATAAGAGGCCTGGAGGTACAGAACAGCAGTAGAGTATTCATGCAGTGCACATGAGGCCCAGGGTTCCACCTCTAGGGTCACATTAAAAAGAAAAGGAGGAGGAGGAGAAGGAGGAGGAGGAGGAAGAGAAGGAAGAGGAGGAGGAGGAACAGGAGGAGGAGGAAGAGAAGGAAGAGGAAGAGAAGGAGGAGGAGGAGAAGAAGGAGGAGGAGGAGAAGGAGGAGGAAGAGGAGCAGGAGGAGGAGGAAGAGAAGGAAGAGGAGGAGGAGCAGGAGGAAAAGGAGGAAGAGGAGGAAGAGGAGGAGGAGGAGGAGAAGGAGGAGGAGGAGGACCAGCAGGAGGAGGAGAAGGAGGAGGAAGAGCAGGAGGAGGAGAAGGAGGAGAAGGAGGAGGAGGAGGAGAAA
>NW_022196904.1:135435414-135448564 GCF_008632895.1 Mastomys coucha
CTCAGAAATCCGCCTGCCTCTGCCTCCCAAGTGCTGGGATCAAAGGCGTGCGCCACCACCACCCGGCTTCACCTAGGATTTTATTTGTTTGGTTTTTGTGAGTTTTATCTTTCTTTTTTTTCTTTCTTCCCACTGTCCTTCCTTCTTTTCTCTCTCTCTTTCATTTTTTGGAGATCTCTGTAATTCAAGTTGGCTTTGAACTCTGTATATACCCCAAGCTGGCCTCAAACTCCTGGTCCTCCTGGATCAACCTGCCTAGTGCCATGATTACAATCAATTGCCACTGTGCTGGGCTTGGGAGAGCTTTTATTATTTTTTAAGAAGTAGCATTTCAAAAAACAAAACAAGGAAGTCTATGAAAAGTTTCCTCTTCAGAGGCTGAGAAAACCCCTAAGATTTTCTCTGGTGTGTGTGTGTGTTTGTGTGTGTGTGTGTGTGTGTGTGTGTGGTGGTGTGTGTGTGTGAGTGTGTGTGTAGGCAGGAGGTTAATGCAGTGCACTTCCTTTGTTGCTCTCTACCTTATTTTTTGAGGCAGGGTTTCTCCATGAGCCTGGAGGTTACTGATTCATCAGCATGTGCTGGCCAGCCAGCTCCAGGGATCCTTCTGTCTCTGCCCTCTCAGCACCAGATGACAGGTGTGTGCTACCATGTCTGGCTTTTCACATGGATCCTGGGGATTTGGACTCAGGTCCTTGTGTCAGGTCACTTTACTGACTGACTTAACTCTGCAGCCCTTTCCTCTTCTTGTTCATGCACTGGGTTCTATATGAACCAGAAAAACGCAGATTCGGTGACCAAGCCTTCCAATAACAGCAGCTTAAATACTAGAATAAGAGAAGCTTAAACACTTTCTTTGCCTTATCACAAGTCCAGGGTCATCTGGATGGGCTAGCGTACAGCTCACAGTGTTACAAGCTCAGGTCTGTGGTCTACATCACAACAATGGTTACCTGCATATTCCAACCCCTGGGATGAGAGCAGGTGTCCTCTATACCCCCCATTCTGAGGAGGCAAATTCTAGGGCTGACAAAGCCAATGGTGAAATATTCCACATGCCTGTTTTCCTACGATTTCGGAGGCAGAGGCAGGAATTCAAGGCTAGCCTGGGCTATACAGATAGATCCTGTTTTAACATTTGTCAACATACAGCCTGAGCCTGTGGAGCGTGGTGTGGAAATTCTGACTTCCAACTGACAGACGTGTCTAGTGATCATCACTCAGGTGAACAGAGAGGCACCAAGGCCTGAAGCTGATTTATAGCCCACTCGTTATTTAAGTGACAGAAAGGAAGCAGGTGGGGGGATACCATGCCATAGGCAGGTTCTTCCAGCCAGGGATGTTATCTGTCTGCTTCTGGTGGTCTCTGACTCTGTGACGTCACAGTACATCTCCATTCAATAGCACAGCATATCCATAGCATTGTAAAACCCTGGGCTCAGTCCCCAGCAGCACACACACACACACACACACACACACACACACACACTCACACACACAGGGCTCGGTACCCAGTACCACACACAGGCACCACACACGCACATTCACACACACAGGGTTCGGTCCCCAGCACCACACACACACACACTTCAGCTATGATGAATTTATAGCCTTTTTTTTTTTTTTAAATAGGCCAGTAAATTCCAGGGATCCACTGTCTCATCTCCCACCTCACATGCTGGGATTACAGGCACATAGCTGCTACATTCAGCTTTTACATGGGAGTGGAGCCCAGGTCCTCAGCCTTTTATTTTTTGACCCAGAGTCTCATCATGTAGCTCTGCCAGATCATGCTAGCCTCATCAAACTTACAAAGATTCATGACCACTATCTCCTGAGTACTGGGATTAAAAGTATGCACCACCATGCTTGGCCCAGGTCCTCATTGTTTTTGTGGGTTTTTTGTTTGTTTGTTTTGCTTTGCTTTGTTTTGTTTTGCTTTGGTTTTTTTTTGTTTTTGTTTTTGTTTTAAACACACACACAAACAATGTGCTGGGCAGTGGTGGCGCATGCCTTTAATCCTAGCGCTTGGGAGGCAAAGGCAGGCAGATTTCTGAGTTCGAGGCTAGCCTGGTCTACAGCGTGAGTTCTAGGACAGCCAGGGCTATACAGAGAAACCCTGTCTCAGAAAAACAAGCAAACAAACAAACAACCTCCCCCCCCCCCCCAAAAAAAAACCCCAAAAAGCAATGTATGCTGGCAGGGCAGAAGAAGGCACCAGATCCCATTACAGATGGTTGTGAGCCACCATGTGGTGTCTGGAAATTGAACTCAGAGTATTTGGAAGAGCAACCAGTGCTCTTAACCTCTGAGCCATCTCTCCAGCCCCCAGGTCCTCATGAACAAAGCAAGAACTTTACCAACCAGCCAGGGCTCCGTGTTTTGAGGAGGAAATTGTCAAAGGATTTGTGGACATATTTTGAAAATCAGTCTCTCCCCGTCAAAGGAATACAAGTTCTCTCTCTCCTTCCTTCTCCTTCTCTTCTTGTGTTTTTTGTCTTGGGGTTTTTTGTTTTGTTTTGTTTTGGTTTGTTTTGGTTTGGTTTTTTTGAGACAGGATTTCTCTGTGTAGCCCCGAAACTCACTCCATTGACCAGGTTGGCCTTGAACTCAAGAGATCTGCCTCTGCCTCCTGAGTGCTGAGGTTAAAGGTATGTACCATCTGCTTGGCACAAGTTGTATTTTCAGAGGAAAGTGTTTGTGGTTTGCATGACCAAATGGGAAGATGGACAGATGGGTGGAGTGAAGTCAGCTTCTCAAACATGGTGCCAAGAACCTAAAGTCTCCCCATCCTGCTCTGGTGGTGAGTCGGGGAGAGAGAGACAGAGAGATGGGGGGGGGAGATGGAGAGAGGGAGAGAGACAGAGAGACAGAGAGAGGAAGGGGGAGAGAAAGGGAGAGATGGAGACAGAGAGAGATGGAGGGAGAGAGAGACAGAGAGAGATAGAGACACACAGAGATAGAGACAGGCACAGACACACAGACTGAGAGAGAGAGAGAGAGAGAGAGAGAGAGAGAGAGAGAGAGAGAGAGAGAGAGAGAGAGAATGAATCATGACCAGAATGGAGCCACCCCACCCACACCTCAAAGGAAGCTTCCTTTGTCAGAAGAGGGTCCACCTCAGAAGAAAGGGTTGGAACCAACTGTGCTAGTGATGTGGGGTAGTCTGTCAGAGATGGACTCATATTGGCCCAGTTCTTTGTTCCTTGAGAGTTCACCTCTGCATCCATTAACTACAGCCAGAGCTGAGACTCTGGGATTGGTTAGCCTTGACGAGCATGTGAGTCCTGCAAATAAAGGACAAGACCTGGCACAGGAGGAGAATGCTGGGGACTAACACGAAGTGGGAGGAAGCGACGCCCAGGCGGTTGCCAGGTTGGAAGTGGGCAGCCATCCCAATGTGTATGCAACTGTTGCCTTGGCTGAACTTATGAGCCAAAGGTCGCAGCTACCCTATTTTTGGAACAGCAGGAAAAAGCATCTGTTTCAGACTTGCAAAATGGTAACTTTCCACAAAAATAGCCCAGGCAGCTCTGTGGGAAGAAGGCCTCAAGCCTCCTGCACCTGAACTCTGGCAGCAGAGGCTACTGCCTCACGAGTCTGGTAGCTATACTTTTAAAGATGAAAGCAGTTCTGGGGGCAAAACTCTTCCTGTCATTTTTCTCTCCTGCTCTGACAAAAACTGGGGTCACGACAGAAGTTAAGCTGAGTAGAAACAGCAAAGCTTGTGTCTGTGGGCCCAGGGCAGAATCTCTGCTGTGGCAGAAAATAACCATGCAGGCAGGCGTGCAAAACAAGGCTCCTCCCTCCAGCCTCTGTCTAAAGTTGGCAGAGGAATGTTCAGAGCTCAGGGGAGGGGGTGGGTTTGTCCCATTGGACAGTCTGGAGGTCTGGAACATCCGTGGTTAGAGTGAGGAGAAGCTCCTGGCAAGTGTTCACCCCAGCTTAACCCCCGCCCACCCCCCCAGGTGTACAGAACTGATACACAGCCTTCCTAGCCCAGACACAAACACCCAGACTGCCCGAGTTTGGAGGTGGCCCCAGATTTCTACCTCTTGACTTCAGCCTGAGTATTTAATATGTAACTACTACGTGTGTGTTTAATAGTCACTGCACTTGTCCTGAGAACTTGCAGAAGTAATTTCTAGGGATGTTTGGGAAACAATGTAGGCTTAGCATCCACCTGCCTGGGTGCAAATTCCTGCTCTGGCCTCAGCGTGAGAGAGAACAGGCCCAGAGAGGGTCAGCCATGTTTTCTTGGGACCCACATACAGGCAAATAGCAGCTACTGTAGAAGCAACAGTAAGAGATGGTGGAAAATTCCCATAGACTTCCTGCCTGTGTGACGTAGCTGAGGAGTGCAACTCAACGGCTAAGCCCTGATCCCAGAACTGAAGCCTGATCCCTGAACTAAGCCCTGATCCCTGAATTCTAATCCTTGGACTAAGTCCTGATCCCTGAGTTGAATCCTGATTTCAGTCCTAAGACCATGTCAGGTGAGCCCTGACCCCTGGGTTAAACCTATTCCCTGAGCTGATGACCCCTGATCTCAGGTTGGAGACCTGATCTCAGGCTGAGCCCTGATCCCTATCTCATTTCTCAGCCCTCTCAATCCTAGGAGGGCTATAAAAGGGAAACCTTTTGGGAGAATGAAGCCAGTCCCCTTGAATCTACTCTTCTGCTCTATCCCAAGCAGCAGCTGGCCAGCGCTTTTAACCTGGGTACAAAAGGCCACCAGTCTCCAAATGCTCCCACTTTCAAAACAGCAGGCATGCCTTGCGATCCTTGCCCTAGGGACTTGCTGATTGCCTGCATGTGGGATAGGAGAATCCAACTGTCCACGGCCTCAGATAACACATGAGAACTGGCCACATGCCTACACATGTGACACACTCAAATACATGTGTCACAGCAGGATCCGAGGCCCTGAGTGTCTGAATGGTGAACTCTTCAAGTCTCTGATTAAATTTTAAAAATGGCCTCCAATAAAACTACACTGTACAAAAATGGGAAAGAAACAAAATGGAATTGGAGAGGCAGAGCCTGAAGAATTTGTGGTAGAAAAAGTACTGGACTATCGTGTAGTAAATGGGAAGGTGGAGTATTTCCTGAAGTGGAAGGGGTTCGCAGAGGCTGACAATACCTGGGAACCAGAAGAAAATTTAGATTGTCCAGAATTAAATGAAGCATTTCTTAATTCTGTAAACGCTGGTAAAGAAAAGATGGTACAGAAAGGAAATCTTTATCTGACAGTGAAACTGATGACAGCAAATCGAAGAAGAGGAGAGGTGCTGCTGACAAACCAAGGGGCTTTGCCAGAGGTCTTGATCCTGAATGAATAATTGGTGCCACAGACACAAGGAGAATTAGTGTTTCTCATGTGCCACGCACACTTTGCGTGACAACAGTTTGAGGCGAAAACTTTAAGGAAAGCCAGTCTCCTGCCCCCACATTGTCGCCTGGCACCCCTAACTCAGAGGTAGCTCAGATATGTCCTCGTACTCATATGCTAGGTGCACATCAAAATATGATTTATTTACAGCTGAACCACTCCTAGGAATTAGCAAGAGATACGTCTCTACTTCCCCAAAAGATTAGCATAGTGGGCGTTTTACCTAGGATAGGCGGGACCTTGAACCGAGAGAGAGAGTGTGTGTGTGTGTGTGTGTGTGTGTGTGTGAGAGAGAGAGAGAGAGAGAGAGAGAGAGAGAGAGAGAGAGAGAGAGAGAGAGAGATAACATTCAGCAGTCAGCATTCGGACTCGCTCTCACTCTGACTAGAACTAGAACTTAGGTGGACTAGGACGTAGATTCATGCGGTCCATAGCCCCCCGGGCCCAGAGCACTTGGCCCCCGGGGGTGTGTGTGCAGCACCAGTCGAGATTCAAGAGATTGAGCATTCGAGATTTGAGCCTCTACCCACCTGGCTGGCACATCCGCAGCCCCCAGGGACTCTGGCCGGGCCCATGTGGCCCGAGCGTGCTTGGAGCCCAGGGGTGCTGCGCCAGTCCAGAGGAGATGGCTGATGTTTTAGATCCAGTGTGTTTTAGACGGCCTCAGATGTACCTCGACTACTGTGCTGCCAGATTTTTCATCTCTCTTTTGTAATGATTGTAAAAGCTTCATGTCATTTTTGAGAAATACACTCAGATCCTACACTACTTGTGTTGAGTCTGTTTGTCACCAGCTGAATCCCGTGCACACCTGGCCAGAACCCATCATCCCACGGTACAAGGAACCCCGCAAGAAACCCCAGTCCATGGCACTCATGAAATGGAAGGACTCAGATGAGGCTGAGGCTGACTTGGTGCTGGCAAAGGAGGCGAATGAAGTGTCCTCAGATTGTCATTGCCTTCTACGAGGAGACGCTGACTTGGCATTATTGTCCCGAAGATGAAGCACAGTAATTGTTTGCATTTATATATATATATTTATATATTATATATATATATATAATCTGGATCTTGGGTTTTGAATTACTAGTGTGGAAAAAAATTGCATTCTAATGAAAATCAAATATATGTGTCACTTCTGAGGGTAAGTGTCTGCCCAGGATGAGTTCATCAAAAGAGGCAGCAACTAGCTGCCACCCTTAGGGCTATGGCTGTACTTTTCTTGGATGAAGGAACCCTGTAGGATTAAAGGTCACTCACCTCCCAACAGAAAGCCCTTTAGTGGAACCTGGGAGTTTAGAGTCCCAAAGTCCCTCTTTCCCTGTCAAGCTCTGGGCCTGACATTTTAGCAAGGGTGGCCTAGGTGTCAACCCTGTAGAGGGTCCCCAGTCACACAGTACAGCTTCCTCTCATTGGTCATTTTTATTGGTCTAGGTGGGGCCTGGGGGAGGCAGGTGGGCTCATATCTTTATGCAAGCAGCAAGGGGCCGGTTCACGTGCTCAGGAGACTCCAGGAAGGCCTTGAGCTTGGGTCGGGTTTTGAGGCGCGCCATGTAGGCAGAGAACAGGGGGTAGTCATTCAAGTAACCAGGGAATAGGACCTCAAGGTTCAGAAGCATGTCCAGCAGGCGGTAGTCCACAAAGGAGATCTATAGGACAAGGGCGTGACAGGGCTGGAGCTGAGGTGGGATTGGGAGAGGCTCCATGGAGCAACGAAACACTGGATGCTTCCTGCTTCTACCTCCGCATCTGGCTTCAGTTTACCCTTCTGAGGAAGGATCTGACCATGAGTAGGGTGGGAAAGGCCTGACCCAGTGCTCACCTGATCACCAACAATGAAGGACTGGCCACCCTTGTTCTGGGCCAGGAGAGTTTCAAATGGCTTCAGGTGTCTTGGAAGCTCCTTCTGAATCCGGTCCTTGCCCTCCTTCTGTGGTCAGAAATGATCTCATCAGGGCATGTGCAGCCAGATTGACCAAAGTGACCACCCCTCTTGTCACTAGCCTATGTCCCCTACATACAAGGATATGGCGATACTGCCGGGCGATGAGGCTGAATAGGTCTTCCAGTCCATCGTTCACCATGTCCACCAGCGCTGCTTCTTGTTGGTTTTTTCCATAGAGCCCTGGGTCAGCAGGCAGGCAGGCAGCAGGCTCAGGTTCTATACTCTTCCCTCATGCTCCCCCAGACTCAGCCTGGGCCTGCAGGACCCTACTCTCTAACCTTGCTTTGGAGCTCTTCCCTGCCTAGCTCGGCCAAGCACCACCATCACAGGGGAAGAGCCTACCAACTCCCAGGGTGACAACCGGCTGAAGCCCAGGCCTGTTTTTTGGCCCATACCTGCCACCTGGATCTGTCACACCGAGGGAAGACAAAGGCTCCAGCTTGTACCCCCCCCCCCCAGGACAAGCTGTCTACCCATGTCCCTCCAGGCTACTATGGTGTATGGAACCCCAGGGACCCCTCTCCTAACCAGAGGGAGAACAGCTTGCCTCTGTCACAGTCCTGCCATTCTTCAAAAAGGCTGAGGCCTCTTCACTGTGACTTCCCTCTTCACTGTGGTTTCCCAGACTCAAAAGGATAGGAAGGTCCACTGGGAAGTCTCTAGCCCCACCGTGCATAAAAAGTCACAGCGTCTTATGGGATGCCATTAGAAAAATGGTACAAGCTGGAAACTCAGACAGCCCATCAGCACACGGGTAGCCTTTTGGACCCTGGGTCCTGCACCATCCTCTAGGGTAACCCGCTTGCCCTCCAGCCAGGTGGGACATTGGTGGCTGCAGGTGAGGCAATTCAAAGCCCCAGGACATTTTGAGGAACATCTGTCAGGTGTCTCTCAGGGGCTGGGCTTCAGGACTCACCAAAGGAGCGGCCCAGGTGCCGTAGGATGGCATTGGATTGGTACAGAGTGAGCTCTCCATCCTGGAACTTGGGGATCTGTCCAAACAGCTGGGAGAAAACATCCTCTGTAAAGAGTGCTGAACCTGGCTGCCCCCAGCCCTAGACACAGCACGCTAAGGCTGTGCCCCAACCTCATCCCCGTAGGGGAGGGGGAGACAATCACTCACACAGGAAGCCTTGAATGTGCCTTCCTCCCAAACATCCAAGGTCACCACCTCTTCCTTCCAGCTCTGGCCCTGGTCCGCTAGCAGCATGCGCATAACCTCACAACGCCCTGTATTGCGGAGTGCAGGACAGGGATGAGGTGACAGAAGAGACCTACCCTCAGAGCATCCTGGGAGAGTTTGGGAGAGTGGAAAGCTGACAAGAGGACTAAACTTGCTTGGGAGCCTCGTAGAGAGGGGAGAAATGTGGTGGGAGAGTCCACGACCTAACGTTATCTTGGAAAGCGAAGACCCAACCCCACAAAGACACAGGGAAGGAAGGAAAAGTTACGGGCAGTGCAGCTGCCTTCGGAAGCTAAGAGGACAGTCCGGGCCCCACCAACCACAATTGTAGTCCTGCCCCCAACACAGTGTTGTCCACGCCCTTCCGATCCCACTGTTGGGGGATTCCCAGGAGTGACCCAGATGACTATTGCTTGTGCCCTTCATCTTGAAAGTGCTGAGGCCATACCTCGGGAGGGGAAATAGACGATGGTGTAAGGTGGCACTAGGAGAGAGAGAGACAAAAAGCGCGATGAAGGAGGACCTTGCCTGGGGCTGCAGGGCCAAGGGGCAGGTAGAAAGAAGCGGGTGTGGGGTGGGGGTGTAACTCTGCCCCCCCACCCCACCCCCGTCCTCACTGCCCTCACTTCCAGGTTCCTACTTACTGTTGAGCAGATGCAGTGTGGTGCTAGCCCAGCAGGAAGAAAGGAAGTGACCTGAGGCTTTATATTGACAGCGAGGCTCCACCCCCTCAGATATCCCACACTGCTCCAGAAACATGCCAAGTCTTGGTGTTCAGTGTACCAGCTTTCCTGGCAGACGTGGTGGGGCAGGGCAGGGCAGAGTCACCTTTATATTTGTGGTGCTGTATTCTACTGGAGCTTTGCAAGAGGCACACATGGTAAACCTCACATGTAACATGCCCAAACCACGCGGTTTCTTGTGTCCTCAAGGGGCTGGACAGTGCCTTACATGCATGAAAGTCAGCCAACAGCACATGATATAATAATAAATGCTTCTTGTAAAAATCAGGCAATGCAGAGGGGCGGTGGTTAATCCCAGCACTTGGGAGGCAGAAGAAGATCTCTGAGTTCAGCCCAGTCTGGTCTACAGAGTTCCAGGACGGCCAGGGCTTCAAAGAGAAACCATGTCTATAAATGACAAAAAATAAATAACAACAACAACAACAACAACAACAATAATGGCACCTGGAGTGGTGGCATACACCTTTATTTGTAGCACTCAAAATACAAGGAGAGGCAGCCCTTTCAAATTCAAGGCCAGTCTGGTCTACACCAAGATCACCAAGCCAGCCAGATCTATATAGCAAGAGCTTATCTTTTCAAGAAAAGAATAAAGGGATTTTTTAAAAAGATTTATTTATGTATTTTTATGTGTATGAGTACACTGTAGTTGTACAGGTGGCCGCTCGCTCTGGTCTGCTTGTTCTGGTGTAATACACTGTAGCTGTCTTCAGACAGCACCAGAAGAGGGCGTCAGATCTCATTATGGGTGGTTGTGAGCCACCATGTGGTTACTGGGATCCGAACTCAGGACCTTCGGAAGAGCAGTCAGTGCTCTTATCCGCTGAGCCATCTCGCCAACCCAGAATAAAGGGATTTTAACTAATGAACTATCCCCTCCTCTCTTGGTGATACTATAACAGAAAACTCTTAGCAAAGAGTTAAGGCTTGGGGCTGGAGAGGTGGCTCAGTAGTTAAGAGCACCGACTGTTCTTCCAGAGGTCCTGAGTTCAATTCCCAGCAACCACATGGTGGCTCACAACCATCTGCAATGGGATCTGATGCCCTCTTCTGTTGTGTCTGAAGACAGTGACAGTGTACCCACATACAATAAATAAATCTTTAAAAAAAAAAAAAAGAGTTTAGGCTTACATGTATCAATCCTCAAGACTGGCACTATTCCTGTTTTTACAGAGACAGAAACTAAGACAGAGAAGTGAAATGACATGCCCAAGATCACACAACTAGTAAACAGGATTTAAACTGGCTTGGTCTGGTCAGTTCCCTGAGAACCTCACTTCTACCTACTTACCTATCTACCTATCTATCTATCCATCAATCTATCATCTATCCATCTATCTATCCATCTATCCATCTATCTATCCATCTATGAATCTATCTATCTATCTATCTATCTATCTATCTATCTATCTATCTATCTATCTATCTATTGACACTGTGTTTCTCTGTTCTCTGTGCAGCCCTGGCTGACCTGAAACTTGGTCTCTAGACCAGGCCAGCCTCAAAACTCATAGAAATTACCTGCCTCCTGTCTCCTGAGTTCTGGCATTTAAGGAGTATGCCACTATTGCCAGTCTGGGAACTTCACTTTTTTTTGTTTGTTTGTTTGTTTGTTTTGTTTTGTTTTTCGAGACAAGGTTTCTCTGTGTAGCCCTGGCTGTCCTGGAACTCACTCTGTAGACCAGGCTGGCCTCGAACTCAGAAATCTGCCTGCCTCTGCCTCCCAAGTGCTGGGATTAAAGGCATGTGCCACCACCACCTGGCTGGAACCTCACTTTTTAAACCCATTTCTCCCCTTTGATATCTTCCTGTTGAAAAGAAAGAGAATGCATCACTTCACAATATGCTTCTGTAACATAAACCATACCATTGGAGCAGGGCATGGCAGTGCAGACCCGGACTCTTAGTGCTGTGAGCTCCAAGAAGGAAGGTGCTTAGTGAAACCAGCCTGGGCTGCATAGGAAAACTGTGCCTCAAAAAATGAAAACAGACTGGAGAGGTGGCTCAGTGGCTAAGAGCATGCACTGCTCTTGCGGAGGGTCTGGATCCAGACCCTAGCAGCCACACCAGGCAGTATACAATCACCAGCTCCAGGAAGTCCAACAGCTCTGGCTTCTGAGGGTACATGCACATCTCCTCCACACATTATTAAAAATAAAATAAATGTTAAAAGATAATGAAATAAATCAGAGCCAGTGAGAAAGCTCAGGGAATTGCCACCAGGCTTGATGGCTGGAGTTCAATTCCTGAAACCCACAGAGAAAAGAGAGAGCAGACTCCAGGGGGTTCCTCTCATCCCTCCAACCACTGTGTCATGCACACATGCACACAATAGTAATAAAATAAAAAATAAATAAAATTACTGCAAAACTGAGGCAGTTGAGAACTTCGAATAGTAGTGGTGAATAGTTAAGGCCACTGATAAGGGTTCCTTCATATCCCTCCCTCCCTCCCTCCTTCCATCTCTCCTTTCCTGCTTAAAATGTGTGTGAAGTGTGTGTGTGTGTGTGTGTGTGTGTGTGAAGGTGTGCTGTGCATATATTTGTGTTGTATTTGTATATATGTATGATATGTGTGCTATGTGTATGTGTGCGATGGTATGTATATATGTGCAGTGTGCACATATGTGTGTGATGTGTGGTATGTATTTGTGTGTAGTGTGTGTATGCATGCAATGTGTGTATGTGTAGTATGTGGGGGGGTATGTGTGTGTGATGGGTGTATATGTGGTGTGTGCTGTGTGTGTATATGTATGTGGTGTGTGTGTGTGTGTATGCATTTGTGTGTGTGTGTGTGTGTGTGTGTGGTATCTGAATGTGAGTGTTGTTTCTCAAGTGCCATCCACCTTTCTGAACAGGCCACACTGGCCTGAATCTCATCTAGCAGGGTAGGCTGGCCGGCCAGTGAGCCCCAAGGACCAACCGTCCTTTCTCCATTACTTGTTCAGCCTTTTGTGTTGTTTGTTTGTTTTGTTTTAATGTGGGTCATGGGAGTTCAGGTCAGGCCCTTGTGTCTGCAAGGCAAGCATCTCACAGTCCGAGCCATCTCCCAAGCCTGGAGGTGGCCTATCCTCCTGGCATGCCCAGGACTCCAGTCAGTTCCCCACTAGGGTCCCCACTGGAGTTCTCTGTGGGTCAGAACTACCAAGAAAGTGGAGATGCAGAAGCACCCACCTAGAGCTTACCCCAGTCAGGAGAACACCAACAGCCAAGGCTCATGCTTGGGAAGCACTTCCCCTCCCTTGAGCCTGCAGCTTTGTGGGGCTGGGAGCGAGTGGAGGAGGTGGTGCCAGAGCTGGGCTCGCATCCCTGGCTCACAGCTGGAGGAACATCTGCCCAGCACAGAGCCGCTTACCAAGAGCTTTCATAGAAACGATCTCATTTCATCCCCCAAGCGACCCTAGGAAGAAGTTAAGGAGGAAGGGAGAGAGCTGTTGTCATTATGCCGATGGGACATGGTGTCTCAAAGACATTCCTTCATTATGAAGATGGATCACAGACTCGGGGAAGCAGATGCTACCGTTTGAATAGGTGACCCCCAAAGGTCTATGTATGAAAGACTTGGTTATCAGACTGTGGTACAGTTAGCACAGCAGTTTGCTATCTATGGGTCATGACCCCTTTAGGGGAGGAGGGCTTGAAAGGCCCCTTTCACAGGGATTGCACATCAGGTATCTTGCATATCAGATATTTACATTACAATTCGCAACAGTAGCAAAGTTACAGTTAGGAAGTAGCAACGAAAATAATTTTATGGTTGGGGGAGGTCACTGCAACATGAGGAACTGTATTAAAGGGTTGCAGCATTAGGAAGGCTGAGAACCAACCACACTGTGTTAGGAGATGGTGGAACTCTGTGTGGTGTGTGTGTGTGTGTGTGTGTGTGTGTGT
>NW_022196904.1:135448574-135454573 GCF_008632895.1 Mastomys coucha
TGTGTGTGTGTGTGTGTGTATGTGTGTGTACGAAGTCAAGGGCAAAGAGTACATTTGTCTATCACTCTGCACCTTAGTTTTTGAGTCATGACCACTCACTGAGCTTATCAATTCGGCTGGGTTGGCTGGCCAACCCAGGGATTCCCCAGTCTCCACCCCTACCCTCACTCTTCTTCAGCACTCAGTAACAAGATGTGCGGCTGTGCCCAGCTTTTATGTGGGCACTGGGAATCTGAATTTAGGTTCTCATGCCTGTGTAGTTGGACTTCACCAATTGAGCCATTTCCCTAGCGGAAGAAGTGAGGCTGTTGGCTGCATGCTCTGAAGAGAATGTAGAGCAAAGCAGTCCCTCTCTTTCCCTTTTGGCAAGTGAGCCATTTTGTCCACACATGCTCCCACTGTGATGTGCTTCCTCAGGACACTGGGACCATAGTCTGAAACTTCAGAAATCAAGAGCCAAAGTAGAACCTTCACTTCCTACACTGCCTGATTTCAGGGGTTACAGTCAAGAAAAACTACCTGGTGCATTAGTTAATTAATTACTTGATAGAAAAAAGAAAGGAAGGAAGGAAGGAAGGAAGGAAGGAAGGAAGGAAGGAAGGAAGGAAGGAAGGAAGGAAGGAGACTACCTGACATAGGAGACCTTTCCTGGCCATGTGGACTATCCCTCCTTACAGAGTTCCAGGTGACTGCCTTAAGATACAGTTCTTCAGTTCTAACACCCTAGGAGCACATCCTTGACAGTTCAGTGGGCCAAGCAACTTCCTCTGTTCATGCCCAGCTTGAACACCTATTTCTATCCACACCTATTTCTAGGGCAATTTAGAGACATAAAAAGCCTTGGTTTGTGTAAAGTTCACTTTAATACAATGGATTTTCTGACAGTTTTTCTCTTTCTTTTTTAAAAACGATTTATTATTATATATAAATACACTGCAGCTGTCTTCAGACACAATAGAAAAGGGCATCAGATCTCATTATGGATGGTTGTGAGCCACCATGTGGTTGCTGGGATTTGAACTCAGGACCTTCAGAAGAGCAGTCAGTGCTCTTAACCTCTGAGCCATCTCTCTAGCCCCTTCCTTCCTTCCTTTCTTTTCTCTCTCTCTCTCTTTTTCTTTCTTTCTTTTTGATTTATTTATTTATTATATATAAGTACACTGCAGATGTCTTCAGACACATCAGAAGAGGGTATCGGATCTTATTACAGATGGTTATGAGCCACCATGTGGTTGCTGGGATTTGAACTCGGGACCTCTGGAAGAGCAGTCAGTGCTCTTAACTGCTGAGCCATCTCTCCAGCCCCCTCTTTCTTTCTTTCTTAAACATATTTACTTTATGCGTATAGGTGGTTTGTCTGCAAGTACAGCATGTGTATGCACTGCCTGTAGAATCCAGAGAAATACATCAGATTCCCTGGAACTGGAGTTATAGACAGGTGCAAGATGTCATGTGGGTGCTGGGAATAGAACTAGGGTCCTGTAGAAGAGCATCCAGAGCTCTTAACCAGTGAACCGTCTTTCCAGCTCTGTTCTGTGGGTTTTAATATATTCAGCACTGAGCATCTGTCACCACTGTTTTAAGTCTAGAATATTGTCATTATGCCCCCAAAGAAGCCCTGAGCCAATTAGCAGTGACTCCTCATCACTGGGTGTCTTAGGGTTTCCATTGTTGGGAAGAGATTGTTATGAAATATAATGTGGTGGTGACCGGGTAGAGGGATACCTGGCGGGCCCATGCCAAGGTGTCCACCTGAGAAATCACACCATGTGACAGACCTGATATAAGGGAAGTTTATTGTGGGGAAAGAGAGTGAAGACTCAGGGAAGAGGTAGAAAGGGAACAGAGAAAGACGGAAAGAGGAAGAAAGGAAGAGAGGCTGGCCAGGAACATGTACGAAGAGAGAGAGAGAGAAAAGGAGGGGGGAAGGGAGAGGGAAAGAGGGAGGGAGGAAGAGGAGGAAGGAGAGGAGGAGGAGGAGGAGAGAAGAAGGGCTGAGGTAGCAAGTAGTCTTCTTCTACAACGCCAGGCTACCTGCACCTGGTGGCAGCACAGGTAGTAATGGTGGCAGGTGATAGACACACACACACACACACACACGAGACAGAAAATGAAGGTTAGGAAAAAAACCTTTATATCGGGTGTACATTTGAAACCTTTAGACCCGTGGACTCGGTAGTTGGGGGAGGGGAGTCCCAAAACCAGGGAACTGGGGGAGGAATCCCACCCTCTGGAACAGGCAACAGGTGGGAAACTCAGTCTGCTGACCGACAAGGGTACTTATCCAGATGAAGTCCCCTTGACCCACGAGAGGTGGATCCAAGTGGGTTTCCTGAGATTTACAAGAATCTTTTTAAGTTTACAAAAAGAGGTAAGATTTAAGCACATTAAACTGTTTGTATTGAAATCCATAGTGTAGATAAAGGTAGTAGATACCATTTTTTTTGTGTCACAGTAGAGGCCTGGTAACAATTTTTTTTTGTTAAAAGTATGAGGTGAGCTCAGTGAAGACAGAAACCTTCTGTGAAGCAGAAGGGGCAAGGGGGCTTCTTCCCTCTATCTGGAAGACTGCATGTACAGAAATTTAACACACTGAGAGACATTTTACGTCTGTAGTTAAAAGACAACTAAAGGAAACTTAAGATCTTGAACTCGTGGCACTGATGGTTGGTTGTCTAATGGAATGTTTTACCAGAATTAGGCTAGTAATTGACCAGAACTCCGCTGATCAATGTTAGAACTCTGAACTTTTAAAGTCCTAATTTAACAGTACACAGCAAGGGGAAGACACCAGAAGCCATGCTGTCCCTTTTTTGTACCTTAACTTCTTTCTTGTTACCTTCAAGTTTGTCACATCCTCCACCTCCACAACTTGCATTTACCAAGCTAAAAACACTTTCCTAGACCCAGATATGTTCTTAGATCCTCATAACTTACGCTTTCATATCTTTAGATCTTACATAAACTTATTTAATAATTAACCATGAGACATGGGGCGATTGATTGTGGGGCGATAATCTGTGCAAACAACCTGATCCGTATTGAGCAAGAGGTCTGGAACCCTGGACACCCGATGGGTGGTAATTTTTGCCTACATGGGGTGGAAGGTGTTCGCCTATGCCTCCTGGGCCCCTAGCTCCTGTTGCAGTCACAGCCCCCCATAGTCGTCCTCCTCCCCTCCCCACCCCCGTAGGAGAGGTGTATATTGGTCACATCTTAGCAGCACTGAGCCTTCTTACATGCAAATAAGGATTCCACAAACTCTCAGTCAAACCAATGAGAAGTACCTGCTGTCAAATCCTGAATCACCCCCAAAACTGTATATAAATTCTCTCCAGGGAATTAAAAGGGTGCGAGAACTACTCCATCGTCTGAGCCTTTTGTTCTAAGAGCTGTAACACTTGGGGAGAGGTCTACTCTCCTGAAACTCGGCCTGAAGCTGCGCTCCTCACTGGCTAGTCCGCCTCTCATCTGCCCAGCCCAACCCGACTCAGTGCAGTGCGGAGCAACTGAGTGACCTGGAAAGCACCGCAGAGAGCAGAAGCGACTTCTCCTTCCTGCCCATGCTCGCTTCCCTTCGGAACTCTCGCACTGGGCCAGAGATCTCTGTGAAAGTCTCTGGTACACAGGCCCACAATCGATCGCTGGGAGCAAAGTGAGTTCCTTTAGATAAGGGTATCGCAAAAACTGACGTCTGAAACCTGTTTATGGTGAAGCCTGTGAGCAAGGCGAACCTGTTTGCTTTTTAAATAAGAGATCTTAACTAGCTAATGAGCTCCCACAGTGGTGGATTACCTTGGGGTTAGAAGCTCCTTGCCTGTTCTCGAGCTGTCAAGCTGCCGTCAGCTTACTCATCAATGTGATCAGAGATCTGAAAGGATAAATTTTAATCTGGATGCCATAGATCAATTCAAACAACAGTGATTGGTCCATGGCCCGTTGCCTAGACCGTGCTCCTAGGCTCCTGTGGTCTCTCTGGCACTGCGGGCAGAGGCAGTCTGGCCATCAGGCCCGGCAGAAGAGGCTTTTTTTCTATGGAGGAGGAACATGGGAGAAATGACTTCACCTTGTCGTAAGACACATCTTCAGAGCTAGCATTAAGACAGAACAGCATAAAATAGCAGTAGAACAGTATGAAACAATTTCAAAATTACTGATAGTTGGGGCTGGTGAAATGGCTCAGTGGTTAAGAGCACCAACTGCTCTTCCGAAGGTCCTGAGTTCAAATCCCAGCAACAACATGGTGGCTGGCAACCATCCATAATGAGATCTGATGCCCTCTTCTGGAGTGTCTGAAGACAGCTACAGTGTACTTTTATATAATAAATAAACAAATCTTTTTTAAAAATTACCCATAGTTAAATAACATCCAAATCCCTATTATATTAGATCTAGTGGAAAGAACCAAGAAGTCACTTTAGCCACGGTGGCTGGTGGCAGGAGAATGAAGCAGCATCCCTTCACACAAGTGTGCCATGGCCATGCACCAGCAAAGACATGAGTAGTTAGGCACACATTCTAAACTAGCTCTTGTTAAATCTGAATTACCTTTTTTTTTTTTTAGAGGTTTTTTTGTTTGTTTGTTTTTGTTTTGCTTTTTTGCCGGGTAGCAGTAGCACATGCCTTTAGTCCCAGCACTTGGGAGGCAGAGGCAGGAGGATTTCTGAGTTCAAGGTCAGCCTGGTCTACAGAGTGAGTACCAGGACAGCCAGGGCTACACAGAGAAACCCTGTCATGAAAAACCAAAAAAAAAAAAAAAAAAAAAAAAAAAAAAGTTGTTTTTTTTTTTTTAAAGATTCATTTATTTATTATTATATGTAAGTATACTGTAGCTGTCTTCAGACACACCAGAAGAGGGCATCAGATCTCATTACGGATGGTTGTGAGCCACCATGTGGTTGCTGGGAATTGGACTCAGGACCTTCAGAAGAGCAGTCAGTGCTCTTAACTGCTGAGCCATCTCTTTAGCCCCCTGAATTACCTTTATGATCTTGAAATTTCATCATCATATAAGAAACATTTTAAAATCAGAGTTGAATCACATACACAGTACATTGTAAAGTGTAGCTTTGATTCTGATCATCACACAAAAATCCATACCAATTTAAAAATATGAGACTTGTTGCTTTCTTAGTCTAAAAGGTGACAAGATAATAAACAGTTCATTAGGGCTGAATAGTTTTATAATTGTTGCTTTATACAACAATTAAGATGGTAAAGTCACATGGTTACTAATATTTAAAACATTTTTCTTTTGTAGATCTGTCATTTTTTTGTATTTTTTTCTTAAATGAGAGTTGCATCCAAATTAGACAGAGACATATACAGAGAGTTAAATCCAAGTTACATACACATATTTGAATTTGAGTTATATACAAATATATATACATATACATATGCCCTAAACAAGAGCTGAATAAAGCCAAATGTTATTGTAGATTGTACAGATTTTAACCTATACCCAATGAGCAACTTATAAATCCTTCAATGAGAGTTTACAGCATAACCTTAAGGTGTACATTTTTTTTGAGAGCAGAATGTAAAAAAATCAGAGATAAAAAATTTTTAAGATTTTTGGGGAAGTAGAATTTTAATGTAGGGCAGAGAAAGTGCATATAAAATATTTGAGAATCATTTGTCTGTGTCAGTGAGACTCTGGAAATCAGGAATAAAATCTGAGTCCATGAAGAGAGACAGAGTGTTCCTAGTGCAGGCCAGCTGCGGGGGGTGGGGGGGTAGGGGGGAGCTGGTCCACGTGGGCAGCCCCAGAACTGGGCAGTCCCAGAACTGGGCCGCGTGGAGGGAGAGGATTTTAGCTAGAATTTGGAATCAAATTTACAGACAAATGATCGATACATGTCAGGAGTTGTTTAACTGAGACCAGGCAAGAAGAAATGGGGTTTAGAAAAAGGAGAAATAGAGAATCCTTTCCCATTTTTCCCATCGCTTGTAGTTTCGTAGTATTTGTAGAAATATAATTGGAAAGGCAAACATGTTTA
>NW_022196904.1:135454583-135457523 GCF_008632895.1 Mastomys coucha
AAAGGCGTGCGCCACCACCGCCCGGCAGAGGCTGGAGGTTTTCTAACAGGCATTCCAAGGTGGGAATGAGAGGATTGTTCCTGTAGATGAGAAAGGAAAGTGAAATGTCACTGCAGGCTGTAGTCGTGGGCATCTTCAGACTCAGGGAGGAAACAACGAAGGCCAAACCATTCAGAGGGTTGTTGCATGGGTCGACACCGCAACTCGATGAGGGTCAGTGGCTTAGCCCGGCTAAATCAGAGGAGACACTCATTGCCTGCTACCAGGTTTTTTGAAGAAGCCGGAAGGTGAGAATGAGAACCGAGCTCTTGTAGAGGATCTCATCCACAGGAAAGACTTGGGGAAGAACGGGGAAAGGGCACAATAGCACTGTAAGGCCTACGGAATCGGAATCGGCAGGGTTGCAGGATGTCCGAAGATGCCGAGACACGGACACTTCCTCAGACTCCGGGAGAAGTTAAAAAAGACCAATAGGGAAACTCGCCTGTCTTTGGCGGATGGGGTGGTGAGCAGTAAGTGAGCCGGAAAGCACAGTTGTTGTAGGTGGTGGCAGGTTAAATGTAGGATCCGGGTGTGTGACTCAGACTCATGAGAAGCACAAACACCAGAAGAGCCTCCCGAGTCTTTTGGCACCAATGTTATGAAATATAATGTAGTGGTGGTGGGGTAAGGGGATACCTGGCAGGCCCTTGCCAAGGAGTCCCCCTGAGAAATCACACCATGTGACAGACCTGATATAAGGGAAGTTTATTCTTATTGTGAGAAAAGGGGGAGGAGAACTTGGTGAAGGAGTAGAAGGGGGGACAGAGAAGGACAGAAAGAAAGAGAGGAAGTGAACACGTGGGATACAGAGAAAGAGAGGGAGGGAGAGAGAGAGAGGAAGAAGAGGAGGAGGGGCCGAGGTAGCAAGCAGTCTGCTTACAGGCTACCAGGCCACCTGCACCTGAGGGCAACACAGGTGATGGTTCCTGGGAGGAAGTCTAGCAGAATTAATTGTCTGTAAGCCAACAGAGACACCATGACCAAGGCAACTCTTATAAAGGGAACCATTTAATTGGGTGCCGGGCAGACTCTCTGCCGACAGAACCAGGCGAGATGGAGAGAGCCCGGTCCAGCGGAGCCTCTCGGGGCTGAGCAGGATGGTGAGTGTCGCAGCTCGGATCTCCTGCCTCTGGAGAATAACCACACTGAGCCGAGCCGGGAGTTTGTCAAAGCAGGAACTCGTTTTTATGTATCAATCCTTTCTTTATATAGGGCTGAGAGAGGAGGTGGAGTTTTCAGCTGGGGTGAGATGATGTAGGGGGAGGGGAAAGTTGACGAGGAGTATGGGGTGACTGAGGGAGCCAACAAAGTTACTCTATATCAGCAAGATCTAGGCAAAGGCAGGTTTAAGCAGGTTATGTTGAGTCACTCCAGCACGGAAATGAGTGAGACAGTTTACAAAACTCAAGCCAGGCTCAGGTTTGTCCTCAAGGCCCAAGCCAGGGCCAAATAGAGCCCAACAATTGGGGATGAGTTACAGTTCAGAGATTTAGTTCATTATCATCATGGCAGGAAGCATGGCAGCATATAGGCCGGAATGATGCTGGAGAAGGAGCTCAGAGTTCTATATCTTTATCTACAGGCAGCAGAACAAGACTGTGTGTCACACTGGGTGTAGCATAGTTTGAGCATAGGAGACCTCAGAGCCCTCCCCCACAGTGACATTTCCTCCAACAAGACCACACACCTCCTTATACCGCCAGTCCCTATACGCCAAGCATTCAAACACATGAGTCGATGGGGACCACTCTATTCAAATCATAACACCAGAGCACCAAGGATTTTCTTCTTCGGTGAGTCATATGAACAGACTCATACAGTATTTATTTGTTTTTCTGGCTTCTTTCACTTAGCATAACATTTTCCAAAACTCATCCACGTTGGGGTATGTGTTAATACTTTATAACTTTTTGTTTTGTTTTGTCTTGTTTTTTTGTTTTTTAGAGATTTATTTGTTTATTATATGCAAGTACACCATAGATAGCTCTCTTAAGACACTCTAGGAGAGGGCATCAGATCTTATTACAGATGGTTATGAGCCACCATGTGGTTGCTGGGATTTGAACTCTGGTCCTTCGGAAGAGCAGTCAGTGCTCTTAACTGCTTAGCCATCTCTCCAGCCCTTTTTTTTTTTTTTTTTGAGACAGGTTTTCCCTATGTAGCCTTGGCTGTCCTGGAACTTATTTGGTAGACTAAGCTGGCCCTGAACTCATAGAGATTACCCTGTCTCTACAGGGCACCAGAATACCACCTGGCTATTTTATAACTTTTTTCAAAATAATTTATTTATAGCCGGGCAGTGGTGGCACATGCCTTTAATCCCAGCACTTGGGAGGCAGAGACAGGCAGATTTCTGAGTTTGAGGCCAGCCTGATCTACAGAGTGAGTTCTAGGACAGCCAGGAGTATACAGAGAAACCCTGTCTCAACCTCCCCCCCCAAATTTATTTATTTTAATTTTATGTACATTGGTTTTTGCCTGCATGTATGTCTGTTTGATGGTGTCAGATCTTGGAGTTACAGACAGTGTGAGCTGCCATGTGGATGCCACCCGGTCCTCTGGAAAAGCAGCGAGTGCTCTTAACCACTGAACTATCTCCCCAGCCCCCTACTTTATAACTTTTTTATGGTTGAAAAAATATTCCACTGTAGGGCTGGAGAGGCAGATCAGTTGGTAGAGTGTTTGCCTACCACACACAAAGCTGGCCTGAGTTCAATCCCCAGTACCATATAAACCAACCATGATGGCTCCTGCTTGTAATCCTAGCATACAGCAGTTGGAGATAGGCAGTTCAGAAGTTCAAGGTCATCCTCCACCACATAGAGAATTCAAGGACAGCCTGGACCACATAAGACTCTGCTCACAAAAGAAGCTGCATGTGGTTTTTGCCATTGGGCA
>NW_022196904.1:135457533-135458011 GCF_008632895.1 Mastomys coucha
TCGGGTCTCATTTTGTAACTGAGGCTGGTCTTACACTTGGCATCTTCCTCACAAGTGCTGGAATCACAGTTGGGCACCACTAGACCGAGCTTGGATTCTGGATTTACTCGTTCATCAGTTGAACGTTTGGGTTGTTTAACTCTAGCTGCTACGAATAATGATTCTAGGCTTATAAAAAAAAAAATCATGCTTTTGGGCTGGCGAGATGGCTCATCGGGTAAGAGCACCGACTGCTCTCCCGAAGGTTCTGAGTATGGATTCCAGCAACCACATGGTGGCTCACAACCACCTGTAATGAGATCTGACGCCCTCTTCTGGTGCGTCTGAAGACAGCTACAGTGAATCATGCCAGAGTAGAGCAAGCAGGTGGGCAGAGGTCCTGAGTTCAATTCCCAGCAGCCACATACATTATGGCTCATGGCCATCTGTACAGCTACAGTGTACTCATACACATAAAATAAATAAAATAAATCTTTTA
>NW_022196904.1:135458074-135461422 GCF_008632895.1 Mastomys coucha
GAGACAAGATTTCTCTGTATAGCCCTGGTTATCCTGTAACTCACTCTAGACCAGGCTAGCCTCGAACTCACAGAGATCTGCCTGGCTCTGCCTCTTGAATGCTGGGATTAAAGGCATCTGCCAGCACCTGGCCCTCATTTTTCTTGAGTACATACCTAGATTTTGGCTTTGGGCTTTCAGGATCATGTGAACACTTCTCCAGGCCACACTCACTCAGGCCTGTGTCTGGTGCTTTTCAGGTGAGGCTCTGGGCTCAGCCCATGGGGACAAGGTAGAGAAGACTCTGAAAGCGTGGGGTGGGGGCAAAACTTGGCTTGGAGAGAATAAAAGTTGCTGTCTATAATAACATTTCACCTTCTGAAGCCAGAAGTGGCAGGCCTCAGGCCAATTAGAGCTCCATTGTTAAGTAGTTGGGATTAAGTAAAGGATTAATTGCCAGGGCTCCTCTCTCTCCTGCCTGGAAGCCTTGCCTCTCACCGGGCAGGGGGGAGGGAGGCTTGGAGCAATTAACTTTAATTGAACCAGGAGAAGAAAGTGCTCTTACCCACTGAGCCATCTCGCCAGCCCAGAAAGAAAAACTTTTACACAAGCAAAAGTGCATAGAAGCATACTTACATTCAAACAGACATTCATACACACATTCACCTTTTTGTTGAGCTCAACGATCTGTCTCATCAACTTAAATACACATACATCTATACTTACATATGCATATACATGTGTATATATGTATATATATATATATATGGTAGATATGCATATATATGTATATATATATGGTAGATAGAGCAAAAGCCCAAGCACCAGTGTATAAAGAACTCACTCATTCTAGATGAAAATTATGGTCTAACCTTCATTGCACAGAGAAAGAAAAAGCTTCCATCTTTCTATTGCTAAATGAAAGAAACCCAACTCTGTTAGAAAAAGCCCTGTCCTTGTCAGTAGGAAGCCAGTTCTATCCATCCTGTCTCACAGTGAGAAGCCTGCCTGCTGCTTCTGCTCTCTCTGCAGCGCCTTCTCTGCTCTCTTTGCTCTATCCTGCTCACCTCTCTCCTTAGCTCCCCAGCTCTGTTATATTCTTCTTTCTCTCATCTCTTTCCCCCCAGCTCTACTGTATGCTGCTCGGTTTTGCTTTCTCTTCTGCTTCTATTTTGCTTCTACTCTGCTTCTCGTCTCCTTCTGCCTACTTAATGTCATTGTTCCTAGTCTTTGTAGGTTTTTTTTAGGAGAATAGATCACATTAGGTATTCCAAGCCACTTTTTTCAGAAGTTCACAAAAATTCAAACATAATTTCAAATTACAAGCTGAATAAGGAGTTGCAACAGAGATGTTTCTATGTGCCTCCACTAAGCTGGTTATCTAACTAAACATTCATTATCTGCCACTAGCTCCACAGGTTCACAGAGAGTTTAAAACTGTAATTCTAAGTTAGCACGTTTCTGAGAGCCTTATCATCTAGTGTCTCATTAGTATTGAAGCTTTGTATAGATAAATCCAGCCAATATTTTATCTTCTGTACTTGCACCTAAAATAAATGATTCATTCCCAGTTTATGGCCTTTACAGCCTAAAGGAATGTTATCCTTAATCCTAAATCCATTACACACCTACTTTCTATTTTAGTGCAATTAACTCATGACATATGAAGGCCTGCAGAGTCCTAAATGCAGTTTTCATATTACAGAGGGCCCAAAATTACTTGTACAATCTTAGGAATTCTATAGGATTATTATTTAGAATTAAGAAATCATCTATTTGTTTACATAACTTTGCTGCAAAAGAGTGTATCTTTGTTGATCTGCAGAAAGTCTGCCCAATAGGGTGGACTGATGTCCAGGAATTGTTACATTAATTTACTAGTGACAGAAAACGCATATCAATAGCAAGAATCAATCCTGAGATGAAGTCTCTCAGGCCTTGCTTCCAAGAGCTCATCCATCGCAGACCATGCCAAAAAAAACCAAAACCAACCAACCAACCAACCAAATAAACAAACAAACAAACAAAAGAAGGTAGGCCATTTCAGGAAAACCATCCACTAGCCTTAGCCTCTCCTTCAGGACTTTGACAGAAGAAGATATTGTCTTTGTCATCAGAGGTGTTACACTTGAAAGTCAGAGGATGACAGACATGTTTAGTCATGCGTTGATTAGTGTCAGTAAATGACTGGGGAACACCTTCGTGGCTATGTTTCCACCCTATGTCATGGCTTATAAACAATATAACCCAGTGGCTAGAGAGATGGCAAAATTGGCTAAGTTTTGTGATGTAAGTATGAAGATCAGAGTTTGACCTCCAGAACCCAGGTAAAAGATGCTGGGCATGTAACTTTAATCCCAGTGCAAGACAGAGACATTAGGTCCCTGGGGTGCGCTAGCTAGAAGGTCTACCCTTCTTGGTGAGTTCCAGGCCAGTGAGTTATCCTGTCTCAATAAAGCAAGGTGGATGGTGCAGAGGACAGCTAACATTGTCCTCTGACATCCCTATAAACGTCATACAAACAAGCACACACACAAGCCATGTTCTTGATCTGCAGAGAATCTGCCCAATAGGGCTGGCTAATGTCATCTAAGAGAGGCTGCTCTGTATCATATTGTAATACTAAAAATTGGCTCCTATGGTCTGGCCACCCCAGGGATGAGGAGATACTCACATATACCAAGGGATGCTATGTAAGTGATAGCTATACAAGCTATGCCTACAGCCTGTAGTTAGGCAGAAGAGAGGTAGGCAGGTGGGCTTTGGTTGCCAGGCTTGGGGTCTGAAGCAGTGACCACAAGGGAGAAAAAGATGCCATGGGGATAAGGGATCATGAAGACAGCCATGAGGGCTGGCCAGGCAGAGTAAGAGCAGCTCAGGTGACAAGTGATATGTTGGGGTTATTGGACAGGGAGGTAGACAAAATAGTTTACAGGGTTAATATCTGCCCAACTCTAGTGCTATCGAAACTTACTATAAATATAAAAGTTTTAGCCAGGCAGTGGTGGCACATGCCTTTAATCCCAGCACTTGGGAGGCAGAGGCAGGCGGATTTCTTGAGCTTGAGGCCGACCTGGTCTACAGAGTGAGTTTCAGGACAGCCAGGGCTATACAAAGAAACCCTGTCTCGAAAAACGTTTTATGTCTTAGATCTGGAAACCGAATCATCTAAGATGGGGTAGAAACTCCCACCTTATAAGAGATTATAACTCAGGCACTGGGGCTTGTCTTAGTCAGGGTTTGTATTCCAGCACAAAACATCATGACCAAGAAGCAAGTTGGGGAGGAAAGGGTTTATTCGGCTTACTCTTCCACATTGCTGTTCATCACCAAAGGAAGTCAGGACTGGAACTCAAGCAGGTCAGGAAG
>NW_022196904.1:135461707-135503837 GCF_008632895.1 Mastomys coucha
TGTGTAGCCCTGGCTGTCCTGGTACTCACTCTGTAGACCAGGCTGGCCTTGAACTCAGAAATCCACCTACCTTTGCCTCCCAAGCGCTGGGATTTAAAGGCTTGTGCTACCACCGCCCGGGTCAGCTTGCTTTCTTATAGAGCCCAAGACTACCAGCCCAGAGATGGCACCACTCACTATGGACCCTCCCACCCTTGATCACTAGTTGAGAAAATGCCTTACAGCTGGATCTCAAGGAGGCATTTCCTCAAGGGAGGCCCCTTTCTCTGTGAACTCCATCTTGCGTCAAGTTGACACACAAAACCAGCCAGTACAGACCTCTGTGCCTGCAAAATTCTATACACATAAAATAAAACAAATCTTTTTAAAAAAAATTCCTGCACCTGCCACCTGCCTACTTCCATCCATTTGTCTTTCTATCTATCTAATCATTTATCCATCCAACGAACATTCAACCATTAGTGTAGTAGGAATATTTTAATAAATCCTGGTGGTTACTACCACCTCAATGGTTTACGTTCCTGAATGAAAGACACACACAGCCTTTATAGATTGAGCTGGGCATCTGCCTGCCCTCCTTGTTGTTACCATCTACCTCCTATTGATAACTCTGAGTTTCTACATACTAATTTCTATGGCCCATCTTGACTGCTTTGAACTCCAGTTAGTCAGCCCTCTGGGCCACGTTCTCTTGGCACAGAGCCCAGGGCACTCTTCTTGCTTCTCTGCCCCATGATGGCTTTTGTCTCTCTCCTGCACACTCTCCTAAGGCATGGCATCTCTCTTCCCCTGCTCCTTCCTCATGGTCCCAAACCCAGGAAATCTAAGCCCTGCCTATATCTTTTCTCCCCAGCTGTTAGCTGCTGTCATCTTTATTTACTAATCAGAATTAACTATGGACAGATTCTCTCTCTTGTTTTAGGGGCAAACCATTTTGGGGGGCAAACTAACATTAGAATACAAGCATTAGGCCAAACCCACTACACATTAGTCCACCAAAATGCTCACATACTAATCTTCCCACCCAATTAACCTGCACCAGCTTATCTATTCATCTTTTCATTAACCCTTCCAACATCTCTCTATGCAATCCATCTATCCACTTACCAACATTTGGCCCATCAGATAGTGTCATCTATCCATTCATCTATCCATTTGTACATCCAGCTATTCAATTTCCCCTCCACCAACCTAACTGTTTATGCATTAGCCTCTTGTCCATGCCTCT
Source organism: Mastomys coucha (assembly GCF_008632895.1). Taxonomy (NCBI): domain Eukaryota; kingdom Metazoa; phylum Chordata; class Mammalia; order Rodentia; family Muridae; genus Mastomys; species Mastomys coucha. The sequence goes on from NW_022196904.1 coordinate 135,462,936, forward strand.
TGTCCATCCATTCATCCCTCCTTCTATCTACTTCTCTGATCATCTACCCTTCCAACTAGCCCCTCAAAAGCCAGTCTATCCAGTTATCCAGCCAGCCAGCCACCCATCCTTCCATCCACTGCCAAAGGTTCTGATCCTGACAGATGGAAAGTCCCAGAAGGCTAATGACCTGCACTCAAACCTGGAGACCTTGGAGCTGACACTCTGCCAACCCCACCCTCTTGCTACCAACTCCCTCTATAGAGGCCACTGACTCTTCACTTGTCTCCTGAGGGCTTCTGCCCAGTGAGCCCTGATCTATCTATTCACAACCCTGGATACTAGGGCTCAAGCCTGTTTGGCTAAGTCACTATGAGCTAATTGAAGACACCAAGATGAGCTCTCCAGGACACTGAGATGCAAGTCAGGAGGAGCTTTCAGCCAGGAGACAATGCCTTTGTCCTCGTGGGGAATTTGCCTACAAATTTTTGGCTAATTATTTCCCTAACCTCCTTGGACTATACTTTGAGACATATTTCTTATTACCTCCTACTTTCCCAGAGGGAAATACAAGGTTAACCTTCATTTGTGTTTGCTTGTTTGTTTGTTTGTTTTCAGACAAATCACTGAACTCAGCAACTGGTTCATGCCTATATTTCCAGCTACTTGACAAGAAGAAAGGAGAAAGAAAAAAAGAGAGAGAGAAAAAGAGAAAAGACTGGGGATGTAGCTCACAGGTGAAGTATTTGCTTAGCATGTATGAGGCCCTGGGCTCAAACTCCAGTACTGGATAAAAATAAAAAGAGGGTCAGAAGGTAAAGTCCATGGGGACCCAGCCCTGTCAGTCCCCTCTAAGGCCTTGCAGAACATAAGAGGATATGCTTTCTGGGGACTGTTTTCCAGGATGTACCTGCCTGGTGCAGAGGGGCTGAAGAAAGCCACATGCTGGCTGAGTCCTGTGAACAATTACAAAGAGCCCCTTCCACACTTGACTGCCTAGCCAGAGTGCTCGCACCTCTCAGGCTTGCTTGTCCCCTCCTCATGGAAGCCACCTACTCCCAGTCAACTTATCTTATTTCCAAGCACAGCAAGGCCTCCCTCCGACAGATAGCCTGTGGGACTGTCCTTGTATTTTCTCATTGACTATAATCCTACATTGCTGAAGGTGCGCCCCTACTACATCAAAAGTTCTAGAAGTGAAGCTGGTTGCCTGCTCCCAGGCAGAGGGTTCAGAGCTGGCATTCACTCAGCCAGTGCCACCCTCTGATACCCTATCTTTTACTGTCCCTACTTTCTACAGAGGCCACTGACCTCTCCCCTACCACCCAAGGGCTCTGCCCAATGCTACTTGAGGGTTCCAGGACTCTGCCAGATCACTGTTGATGACTGTCAGCCTCATTTGGGGCTACTTGACATCAGCAGAATGTGCAGTGCTCCTACTGTGCAGAGCCTTCCTCTCACCTGCCTGGGTGGGTGTTCCCATGCACACACAGAGTGCTTGGTGGCCCTTGTCTGAGTTAAATGCACTTGAGGCTGGAGTCTTCAGGGCAGGTGGGATCTGTTGTGTGGTCCCTGCTCCTGCCCTGGAACGAGAAACCACCCTGGGGTTTCTTGCAACCCAGACTGGTCTGGAATTCACTATGTAGCCAAGGATGACCTTGAACTTTTGATTCTTCTACCTCTGGGTGTTTTACATGTGTAGAACACTATGTCCACTTTTTTCTGTACTGTGTTGAGCCCAGAGTCTTTCTGGATGCTAAGCAAGCACTCTGCCAAGGGAGATAGAGTCCCCCGCTTCTCTCGCCACTCTCCCTCCCGTCCTTGATGTTTGCAAGCTAGTCACTGAATCGATGATAGAGTCACTAGCTCAGATGGCAGATGTGGCATGAGATCTGGTTCCCTGGGACAAAGGCTGGTGCAGAGGGCATGTGAATAAATCATGAGGGGCCCACAACAGGCCAGCAGGCCACAGCTGACCTCATTCTGGAAGTGAGAGTAAGCAGCTGTGTGGTGAGTGGCTGGGGTGTGGCAAGGGGCAAGGGGCTGTGTGGCACCTTTACCCTTGTTCGTTGAGAAGAACTTACAGGTCAGGGGAGTGGTTCACCCAGGAGGTGAGGAAGCAGAGGTGGAGACAGAGGTATCCCGGGGCTCCAGGTGGGGAAGAGAAGAGCAGGTGGCATACTTTTCCAGAATCTTGGAGCTTTCCTGGGAAAGAGAATGGTGGAGGGGTGGGTAGGGCAAACAGACAAAGCCTCTGAGAAACAGTGAAAGGGGAGAGAGAGAGAGAGAAAGAGAGAGAGAGAGAGAGAGAGAGGCAGACAGACAGACAGACAGACAGAGACAGACAGGCGGACAGAGAGACAGAGACAGACAGACAGACAGATACAGAGAACAGAGACAGACAGAGATACAGAGAGAGACAGAGAGACAGAGAGAGACAGAGACAGAGACACACACAGAGACAGAGAGACAGAGAGACAGACAGACAGAGACAGATACAGAGAGAACAGAGACAGACAGACAGAGACAGGGACACAGAGACAGACAGAGATACAGAGAGACACAGAGACTGAGAGAGACAGAAAGACAGAGACAGACAGAGAGACACAGAGAAAGACAGAGACAGACAGAGAGACACAGAGATAGGGACAAAGAGACACAAAGACAGAGACAAACAGAAAGAGACAGAGAAACAGACAGAGAGACAGAGACAAAGAGGGGCTGAGGGGAATAGAGAGAGACTAGGAGGGCCTGAGGGTCATGAGAACACTGCTCTACCAAGACAGAGACGTAGCATAGGCCAAGCCAAAGCAGATGGAGAGCGAGCAGAATACGGAGCAGGAAGAACATGTTAGGACCACCAACCATAGAGGTGCAGGCAGGGCAAGGGACTGGAGGCTAGCCAGCTTGGGAGCCTGACCGCCTGGATCAGCAAGGAGCCCCAGGGTATAGTCTATGGTCCTGTGAAGATTGGGAAGCACTGTAGGAGGAAGGTGAAGATTTCAAAGATGGACTACAGGAGCAGCAATGGAAGAAGATAGTAACCTTAGAGGAGCCAGGCTCTACTAACTCCCAGAGACAGAAACGAAACATAGCCACAGCTCGCACTGAGCCACCTACCTACAGGTTGAGGAGACCCAGCTGGAACAGAAAACGTACCACACCTATATCCATGGCCCTACCTGAGGGCCCAGCAGATGGCAGCCTCCCTGAAGGGGACTTCAGTCCATCCACGGGCACTGCAGGACCCAGCCAAGACCTAGCCAGCCCTACTGCCCGCAGACGGGCCCTCCTCCGTGAGCTAGAAGCCCAGGTGCAGGCTGCCTATGGACAGGTAAGGGACACGGACGGTTCTTTACTAAGGCAAACCCCAGCTGGCTATAAAACACACCCAAAACCAAGTCCACATACAGGTGACCAGAGTGGTCAGAAGTTAGGGAATCCATCTGCCACCTCTGTTGACACTGAGGGATTGGTACCCAGAGCTGGCCCTTCATGCACCATGTCAAACTCTGAATAGATACAGGGTTTTGACAAGGGTACACAGGAACTTTAGACTGGACCAAGATAAAAGGAGATAGTCTCTCTCTCTCTCTCTCTCTCTGAGGAATTCATCCTCCAGTATCCAGTTGCCACATTGGGAGAGATGAGAATCCAGCTGGTCCAAGCACTGGGTCCTTACTTCTTCCAGAGGGATCCAAGCCTGCTTCTGAAGGTGCTGACTAGGGGAGATTAGTGTAAGGATGAGAGAGGGCTGGTTGGAGGGGGGGTTGTTCAGACCCTCCTGAGGAAGATCTGGGAGACTGTGCCTTCCAGGGGGCCTTGGCTCTGAGTAAACCCACACACACACTCACAGAGATACTCAGAGATAATCCCGGATTGGATTAGGGCCCAAGCCCCGGGCCCAGGGCTCCCCGCCTGCCCACCCGCTCCTGATCTTGCCCACAAAACCCCAGGAAAATCCTCTCTAGTGCTCCCAGGCTGTCCCTGGAAACAGCAGGGAGCTGGCAGAGTCCACAGCATCCTCTCAGGACTCAGGGCCTGGCATGGTTCAGAGACCCATGGGGAACTGTGCCAAGAGGCCCTGGCACCGGGGGTCTAAGGTAGGAAGGTGAAGGGGAGAGACATAAGGCCAGAAACCTGGGTGGCCCCATGCATTGGGCAAGTAGTACCCAGAGACCTGGGGGTACTGGGCTGGATTAGAGATTGGCTCCAGAGGAGACGGAGGGGATATCTGTATTCTTTCTTTGAAGGAGATGTTTTCCTGGACTTCCCCAGTCTTGCCTAGGTCTCCCCTGCTAAGCTGATAGGCCAGCTACCCATTCTGTGCAGGCCTGACTCTCTCAGCTTTAACCGGGGTTACCAGAGCTAGAGCCCAGGTCTTGTTCTGCCACAGGCTTTCTCAGTGACCAGACCAAGGCCCTCACCTCTTCTGGGCTTTAGTTTACCCAACTGAGCAGTTGGGGGTGAACTCTTCCAGCCTAGAGTGTTGGTGGGTCTTGTGTACCTAGAGACCCCTCCCCCTCTGTCAGGTGCTAGGCTCCGGAGAGAGGACCAGCTCATGAGGGCTGGAGAGGGGCTACAGGAGACCGGGCTACGTGGGCATCGCTCCAGCTCATGGCTCACTTTGCCACAGGAACGCTGGCAGTGGCCTGGATCCCCCCTAGGGGGCTCCCGCCCCAGCCCTGGCCCCAGAGCTGAGGAGCAGGAGGGGACACAGGGCTACTCAGTGCTCGGCAGCCTGGTGGGGCCAGCATGCATCTTCCTTCGACCCAGCATCGCCGCTACCCAGCTCGTATGTACTGTTACTCTTCTGCCAGCCTGCTGCACTGGTCCCTTAGCCTCATCACTCCCAAGTAGGTGTGAAGGCTAGAGAGGATGGCAGAGGAAAGACATGCCATCCTAAGGGTGGGGCAGAGCTTGGGGAACTCCCATACCAGGCATGGAGTTGGGTACGAACCCAAGAAACAGCCACCTGAGAGTCGGAGTACAGTCCAGTGGCAGAACACTTGCTTATAGCAAGCCCAGGGTTACATCTCCAGCGTTGCCGAAATAGAAAGGAAGTGCTCTCAAGGGAAGATGGCTGGAGAGGTGGGGGAGTCCTCAGGAGATGGTCAGGAGCAGAGGGAGAGAGTCAGGGGCAAGGCAGACCTGCAGTGACCAACTGGCTTGAGTATGAGGTTCTGTCTGACCCTAGGATCTACCTCTGTCAAAAGGAGTTATGTACCTCAGAAGACTGTGGGAACAGGGTCCTGGGGTCCTGTGGCAGATCAGAAGGAAAAGGGATCCCTAAGACACCCAGACAGGTGAACAGAACTGGGCAGAATCAGGCACAGGCTTTGGGTATGCTGTGGGGTGGGCTGGATGAGAAACCCCAAGACATAGAAGGAGGGTGCTGAGGCCTGGGCAGGCCAAGGAACTCCTAACCATCTGTGTACTCTGCAGAACCGAGAGCTGAGACCAGAAGAGATCGAAGGTAACGGGTTCAGGGAGGGGGTGAGTTGAGGTGGGGTGTGGGATAGGGATCACAAGAAGAGGTTTGGAGCTGGGGCCTCTGCAAGACCTAGGAAGAGTGAGAAGGACATGGGGACGAGACTGGGCAGGGAGAGGTGGCAAATCCTCCCTTCTTTGCCAACCCCTTGGTCTCAGTGACCACACTGATTTATATTTGTCTATCTGGCTGACACTTCCGGGCTGCCCACTGTGGGCCCGGCCCCTTGTTAACCCTGCTAACCAGGTAGATAAGGCCCCCACCTTCTGGAGATAGTTACAGTTGCAGCTGCATAGAACACCCTTAGGAAAACCAATGAATGGGCTGTCCAGGAAGAAATGGGCAGGGAACTCTTCCTGGTAGCTTTTCTGTCTCTTCTCCCCTCCCACCTTCTCTTCCTTCTCCTTTTAATCACCTACAACAGAGATTGACACATACAAGATGCTTCTTAAACATTTGATAACAGAACAAATTTTAATACTACACGCGCAAAGGCCCTGAGATAACAAATAGGAACTGAGGTTTAACAACAAAGGAGCAGAGGGGAAAGATGGGCTGGCCCCAGCTGGCAGCCAGGAAGGGGCGCTTAGAAAAGGACTAAGCTCACTCTGTCTGGCAGAGCTGCAGGTCGCCTTCCAGGAGTTTGACCGAGACCGGGATGGCTACATCGGCTACCGGGAGCTGGGTGCCTGCATGCGGACACTAGGCTACATGCCCACGGAGATGGAGCTCATTGAGATATCACAACAAATCAGTATGTGCTTCAGACTCCACTGAGACTCATGCCCCAGCCCTGGCCCAGCCCCGAGGTAGCGGCATGGACTGTTCCAAGAGCCCAGGATATAGTTGTCGTTAAAGGGAGAGTGGGGAGTATGACATCAATAAAGAGGCTGAAGCTCAGAGAGGTGAAGTACTTGTCTAGAGTCACACAGCAGGGGCTCAGAGAAACCAAGAACCTGTGTCCTAAGAGCCTAGTTGACTGGTGGCACACGCCTTTAGTCCTAGCATTTGGAAGGCAGACAGATCTCTGATTTCCAGGCCAGCCTGGTGTACAAAGCATGTTCCAGAACAGTCAGGGCTACACAGAGAAACCCTGTGTTGAAAAACCACAAACAAACAAACAGAGCCTAGCTGAGGACAAGTCCCACCAGGAGGTGCCGATGATGACATCATTGGCACACAGGAAGAACAGACCATCTAAAGCCATGAAGGAAGGGGCCAGGAGCCAAAGGGGAACATAGGCCAGGTGCTAGGTTAACATAGGCCAGGTGCTAGGTTAACATAGGCCAGGTGCTAGGTTAACATAGGCCAGGTGCTAGGTTAACATAGGCCAGGTGCTAGGTTGGCGTCTCTAATGGATGGACGTACCCTCAGGTGGTGGGAAGGTGGATTTTGAAGATTTTGTGGAGCTGATGGGTCCCAAGCTGCTGGCAGAGACGGCAGACATGATTGGCGTGAGGGAGCTCCGAGATGCCTTCCGGGAGGTGCACCTTGGGTGGAAGGGGTGGGGAGGGTGGGTGAGACTGTGGGGCTGCGGGGAGTGAGAGGCTGAGCGGATTCAGGGCTCAGTCAGTGATCCCAATGCTACCACAGTTTGACACCAACGGGGATGGCTGCATCAGCGTAGGCGAGCTCCGGGCAGCCCTCAAGGCCCTGCTGGGCGAACGCCTCAGCCAACGGGAAGTAGATGAGATACTCCAAGACATTGACCTCAACGGAGATGGCCTGGTTGACTTTGAAGGTAACACTTTCCCTGTTCAGCCACTTGTGCCTTCAAGGTTTCTAAAACAGTGGTTGTGGGTTGTGACTGAATATCAGATATTCTGCATATCAGATATTTACATGATGTTTCATAACAGTAACAAAAATTATAGTTATGATGTAACAATGAAATAATTTGTTGTTGTTGTTGTTGTTTCGAGACAGGGTTTCTCTGTATAGCCCTGGCTGTCCTGGAACTCACTTTGTAGACCAGGCTGGCCTCAAACTCAGAAATCCGCCTGCCTCTGCCTCGAGTGCTGGGATTAAAGGTGTGTGCCACCACTGCCTGGCAACAATGAAATAATTTTATGGTTGGGGGAGTCACCATAACATAAGGAACTGTATTAAAGGGTTGCAGCATTAGGAAGGTTGAGAACCACTATTTCTAAGGAGTTCCCAGTTATCATGAAGGATCAAGGAGGGAGGGATGTATACTACTGGCGAGGGAAGAAATTCATGTCAGTTCTCAAGAGAGCTAAAGTGCTTACTTGGGGAAAGGAAACAGGGAGAACCAAGACTGTACTCTGGGCAACAGGGGCCCCTCCTGCCTGATAAACAGATGCCTTTGAAGGTCTCCTTTAGGCCACCCTAAGGCAGGAAGATCTGCTTCTTTTCTAATGGGAACAGGAGGGCAGACCTAAAACCTTGGTTTGTCCTGGCAGAATTTGTTCGGATGATGTCTCGGTGAGCCTGTATGAAGCTGGAGTGGACTGGCCTAGAGGATCCCAGCCTCCAGATTGCTGTTCTTTGAAGGTCATTGTGTCCAGGACTGTGCGCCTCCTCCCCATCCCTGCCTGGGCACAGTGCCCTCTCCTATGGTCGCCCCATACCTCGTCCTGGTTCTCTGGCAATAAAGCATCTCCAAGCTTGTGGAGAAAGCTTTCTCCACTCACTTGTCCTGAAGGTGTGGTATCTGACCTCAAAAAGTTAAGTCCTGGAACCGGGCTGATTACAAGTCACCAAGTCACCTCAATTGTGAGCTCCAGAGGAATGGGGATTCCCTCTTCTTCCTCTCTGGAGGAAGCAAGTGCCAAAACAATCTCTGATAGGTGCACACCTTTTATCCCCACACTCTGGATGTAGAGACGGTTGAATCTCTGTGAGTCCAAGGACAGCCAGGGTTACACAGTGAAACCCTGTCTCTGACCCCCTCTCCCCTCCAAAAAAGAAAAAAAAAAAAAGAAAAGAAAAACACAAAACAACAAAAAAGACATCTCTGGGCTTGTAAAAACACGCACACACACACACACACACACACACACATCATTGTTTCTGGAGTTCTGTTCTTGAAATTTCCAGGACAGAGCCCTTGTCTTAGCTCTGTCACATGTATTCCTGTCCCAACCTTGGAAAGGTGCTGCTCAGTGCTCAGCCTTCAGCATCCAGGAAGCTGCTAGCTGGCAGAAGGGCTCCCCAAGAAGTCTGAGAGGTATGACTTCTTTCCTCTGAGAGCCCTCAGTACTTCCCAAGTACAGTGGGAAGGAACTGGACGGGCCAGCCCTGCCCATTTAAGGCCCCTCTAATGGACAGTCTATGTTGGTGAGCCTTTCAGCATAGAAGGCAGGACCTGCCTGGCAGGAATCAGGGGCTCCTTTCCTAACCGGTTGCCAGGCCTTTTTCTTTACAAGTACCCCTAACCTAAACCTCCACTCTGCTAGACACTCACATCTTCACACACAGAGCCTTCAAAGCCCTTGTTCTACACCAGTCTCTACCCACTCCCACTTTTGAAACAAATGTCTCCAACTAAGTCATGTAGAAACATTCTAATTTAACACACTCATGTCTAGAAGCTAGGAAGCCCAAGCTCAAGATGCAGGCAGAGACAGTAGGCAGTGACACATATTTATAACCTCAGCGCTCAGAACACTAAAGCAGCCAGAATGAGAGTTTGAGGCTAGTCTCAGGCACATAGTGAGATCCTGACTCGAAAAGGGAAGAAAGGGCAGGCGGTGTGGTGGTTCACACCCTTGATACCAGCAGGTCTTGCCGAAACACAGAGACCCTGTCTCAAGAAATGGGAAGGAGCTGGTCACAGTGGCACACACCTTTAATCCCAGCACTCGGGAGACAGGCAGAAAAATCTCTGAGTTTGAGGCCAGCCTGATCTACATAGTGAGTTCTAGGGCAAGACTACGTAGTCTCAAATAACGAGGAGGAGGAGGAAGAGAGTGACTGGGGAAGACATCTGCTGGGGGCACACTGGTCCTCACCAAATGGTCTCAGGTATAGCTAAGAGGCAGCCCCAGCTCCCTGAGCAGCAGCCTGGAATCTGGACTCTGAGGTGCCAGCGCTGGCTTCAGCAGCCTCAGCACCACCCATCCTGCAGATCCCAATTAATCCTTAATCCTCAATTAAGTGATCCCTACTGCCAAGCCCACAGCCTCCAACAATGAGTTGCCCAAGCCCCGTGGCTTTTCCAGAAGCTGGCACAGATGGTTATCATCCACGAGAAGATGTCTCTGCAGGAGCTGGGGGTGGCAACCCCACAACTGATGGAAAAGCAGGCAGTGCTCCCCACCCCCACCCAAGCCTGTGTGTGTGGATGGTGCCAGCCACCAGAGAAGGTCTTAGTCACGATGTGTCTGCTGACACTGAGAAGTGCTCACGGGACCCCCAGTGTTATGTGTGCCCCATGCTCCCGAAAAAAAAAAACCTCTAGTTCAGATGTTCCAAAAGATCCCAACTAGGCTAGGTCAGGGACAGGAGGGGAGTCCACAAGCAGAGTCTGCGGAGATCCTGGGTTTCCCAGCTGCTAATCTATGCTTTCCTGGGAACAGGCTCATTGCTGGGCTCCTGGAGCCCAGGATCAGCTCAGTTCTGGGTCTTTCCACATCTGTGAACTAACTAGATTCTTTGCTTGCTTTCCATACTCCATCGTGGCACCCTGCCTTCTAGATGAATTTTTAAAAATTACACACATTAAAGTTTGCTCTTGACAAATCTTCAATGTCTTCCACTCACCCTCATAGAGTCACATGAAACTGTCTCATGCCCCTAAAAATACTGCCTAGACTTGAATAATCCTGCTCCACCTGAGCAGTCTTCTGAGAACTGGTCACCTGTCAGTCTTCTGGTAGTATCCCTTTTCCAGCAAGCTGCACAATGGGAATCATACACTCTAGCTTTTTTCACTTAGCACCAAAACTTAAGATTTATTTATGTTGAGGGCAGTGAGATGGCTCTGCAGGGAAGAGCACCAACTGCTCTTCCGAAGGTCCTGAGTTCAAATCCCAGCAACCACATGGTGGCTCACAACCACCCGTAATGAGATCAGATGCCCTCTTCTGGTGTGTCTGAAGACAGCTACAGTGTACTTATATATAATAAATAAATAAATCTTTTAAAAAAAAGATGTATTTATGTTGAGAGGTCTGCCCACAGTGGGCACCACTATGACGTGCAAGGATGTGGTGGAGAGATGGGGGAAAAGAGAAGCGGATTAGTTTGTGTACTATGAAGAGAGACAGAACTAGAGGTGAGAGAGTGGAGAGGAGCAGCCTGATGTGTAGCTAGCCCCGCCATCTGAGGCCATGGTGAAGTCCCTGCCCACATTGCTGCTAAGGTCCTTTTTGGGTCTGTGACCATGCAGCAGCAGGAGTCTGTGTTGATGTCCATGGCTCACGTTACCACCAAACACCATGCAGATGTCCCTGGCCTATGCTGCCCCTTGGGAGCATGTTGATGTCCAAGGGCTGTGCAGAGCTGGCCCTGGTGGCATGAGAGCAGGAGAGTTGGCCCTGCCCCCTGCCAGCTGTAGCATTGGGTGAGTTAGCCAGGGCAGTGCTGGAGAGTTTGCCCTGGTGGTGTGGGTAGAGGAGAGCTGGCAGGCTGACCAATTCAGCTGCCACCAGGCCCAGATCCAGGGCTATGAGTTGGCCCACCCGAATATCTACCCCATCTGTGAACTGCATGTGAAGGAGCTGGTCCTGCAGACCCAAAGCTGCAGGATCTCCATGACACAGAGCAACAACAGGATATGCAAGAGGAGTCTCATTGAGGATCCAGTGTTGACAGTGTAGCATAAGGCAGGGAGAGGCCTTGAACCAGACCAATGCCTGCCTCATTGCAATGAACATTTGCAAGTAAAGATGTATGGACAGAAAGGGTGTACTGTGGAACACACTGTGACACACTATAGCTCCCATAATGAGATGGTTTTGGGTTTTGTTTTTTTATTTCCTTTTCATGGGGGAGGTTGCAAGGGCAGAGGGATGAGGAGATAAGTGGGATTGGGATGCCTGATGTGAAATTCACACAAAAATTAATAAAAAGTAAAAAACAAAATTATCTACATCATTGTATGGAGAGATAACTCGGCAGTTAAGAGCACTCACTGAGCTGGGCAATGGTGGCACATGTCTTTAATCCCAGCACTTAGGAGGCAGAGGCAGGTGGATTTCTGAGTTCGAGGCCAGCCTGGTTTACAAGTGAGTTCCAAGACAGCCAGGGCTACAGAGAAACCCTGTCTCGAACCCCTCCCTCCAAAAACAAGAGCACTCACTGGCTACTCTTCTAAAGGACCCAGACTCTCTCCAGCATATGGAGGCTCACTCTTTTTTGGCCACAGAGGCATGTGTGTGGTGCATAAACATATGTGGAGGCAAAACACCAATACATATAAAATAATAATTAAAATAAAAATATTTTATCTATGATATTTTATGCTAGATACATGATTTTTTTTTCCGAGACAGGGTTTCTCTGTATAGCCCTGGCTGTCCTGGAACTCACTCTGTAGACCAGGCTGGGCTTGAACTAGAAGTCTTCCTGCCTCTGCCTCCCAAGTGCTGGGATTAAAGGCGTGTGCCACTACTGCTGGGTTAGATACATGATTTCTATCTGTTGCTGAGTAAAATTCCATTGTATGGAGATATCACACTTAATTGATGTGGTATATTTGAATGGTCTGTCTGTTGTATGGGTATACCACAGTTAATTCATCTAGATGCCTATATTTTTTTCCTTTTGAAATAGAGTCTTTCGATGTAGCTCTGGCTGTCCTGGAATTTTCTGTGTAGGCCAGATGGCCTTGAATTCTGAGTTATGCCTGCCTCACATTTCAAGTGCTGGGACTAACTGCAGGAACCATGACACCCACCTGATCCTATTCGCCCATCAAAGGGTATTATAGTTTGTAAATTGCTTTTGAGACAAAGTCTGGCTATGTAGCCCAGCCTGACTTCAAACTCATGGCTATGGTCCTCAGTCTCTTTCTGAGCTCTGGGATTTCAGGAGTATACCAAGCTTGAATCTTGAATGTCTCTCCAAAGATCCACAGGTTGAAGGTTTGGTTCCCCCAGTTGATGGCACTACTCATTAGGAGCTCTAGGATGTGGGGTCTTCTAAGGAGAGGTTGCTAGGCCACTGTTCTTGCAGGGGACAGTTCCTGGACAATTCAGATCCTGGATCTTCCTCTTCCTCTTTTTTCACATCTCATGAAAGTTTCACAGTCAAGAACTGAACAGGTATCCTCTGACATAGGCAGCAACCAGAGTGGAACAACCATGAACTGGAACCTGAAGCCATGAAGCACACGAAGCCTTCCTCTGGGCAGCTGTCTGAGTGTCCTGTCACATCACAGGAGTGGACACTGACTACCATAAGATCATCTGTGCTGTGGCAGGTCATAAAACTGCCATAAACAGCCACACATGCATGCTTTGCAGAGACAGACATCCGCAAACCCGTTGCAGCCCCCGTTTTCGTGTCATTGTGGTTAGACTGTAATTTGGGAAGGAGCTGCTGGAGTATCTTCTGCAGTGGCTATGCCATGTTGCCTTCCCTCCAACTGAGCAGAAGAGCTCATGCTGCTGATGTCCCTGCCAGCCACTGGTGAGGATCAGTTATCTTAAGGAGGTGGAGAGGCGTCTCTCTGCTTGTGAATCCATTCATCTGTTCAACCTTCTAGTATGAAACTTTACAAACATAAAGTGGGTTGTGAGCCCAGCCTTTAACAGCTGAGCTGTCTCTCCAGCCCTAAAATTTTACAAACATAAAGTGGGGAGAAATGTACAGAAATGCAAACTGGAGCCAGCAAAGTGGCTCAGTGGGTAATGATGCCTACTGCCAAGCTTGACGACCTGAGTTTGTTCTCTGGGACACACACACGGCAGAAGAATTGAACAACCACCTGAGTCCTGTATGCTGTCTTCCAGTCACTACACATGCACCGTGGCACATGCAGCCATACATAGAGCCCCAGGACACACATGATGAAAACCAACAACAACCACCCCAAACAAAAACAAACAAAAGGTTTTTTTAAATTTGAAAGGGTCTGGAGAGATAGCTCAGTGGTCAAGAGTGCCTACCACTCCTGAGGCCCAGAGTTCAATCCACAGCACCCATGTTGGGTGGCTCACAACCGCCTGGAACTCTAACTCCTGGGAACCTGTCATTCTCTTAGGGGCTCCTCAGGCACCGGCCTTGCCCTGCACCTACTCACTTGGACACTCAGACACACACATAACTAAAAATAGAACACTTTTTCTTTTAAGTAAAGGAAAGGCAATGTTAGCTATTCACATAATGTTATAGATGACTGTTGAGTGGTCAGCCTGTGAGGTGAACTGAGTCCGTGGGTCTCACTAGCCTCTGATCTGGAGGATGTCATAGTAGAAGGCTCACTAAATGCACAGGTAAGCCAGGTGACTCACACTGTGAGCCAAGCTTAAGAGGCAGAGGCCAGAGCACTGCTGTGAGTTCAGGTCTACCTTGAGCTGTAGAGCAAAATCTTGTCTCAAAACTAAACAACCATGAGAACCCTGGGGTCCAGGCTAAGAGTGCTGATTCTGCAAGCACGATGATCTGAGTTTGAATCCCTAGTTGAATATCGATGTAAAAAAAAAACAGGCATGGTTGAGTGTTCCTATGACCCCAAAATTTAGGGGGCTTCCTGGCCAGCCAGGCAAGCTGAAATGTGAGCTTCTGGTTCAATGGCACACTCCAACTCCAGGCAGCGAGGCAAACATCAGTAGATGAAAACACTGGATACTCTTCTCTGGCCTCCTCAATCATTCACATGGACTTGCACCTACACATCCCCATGCATGTAACACACACACACACACACACACACACACACACACACACACACACTCACACACACACACAATTACAGGCTGGGGAAGCCTTTGCCAGCTTCCCCTGAGTGAGCAGTGGTCTTCGGGTAGGCTGCAGCTGTCTGCTCTAACCTCCTCAGGGACACACCCTGTTCCTCAGGGAGGATTCATTCTCAAAAGAGGAAGAACATCTAAAATCACTTCAGTGCGATGTTCAGCCCACTCTCACCTCCCCAGATATTAAGAGCTGAATGTCTGTGTGTCCCATTAAGCTCACATGTGCACCCACAGTTCTCACTGTAGCTGAATCTAGAGGTAGGTCTCTAGGCAAGAAGTGAAAATGAAAGGTCAAAGGGCAGGGCTCTTATCTAGAAACTCTATGTGGGGCCAGGAAGAAAGCCCACAGCAGGAACCCAGGAGGCTGGCACTCTGACTTCAGACGTTAGCCCCTAAGCTGTGCAAAAATAATCTTCTCGATTTAAACTACTCAGTCCATGGTATTTTGTTTCATTTGGATATTACTCAGCCCCAAGCGATGAACATATGGAGCAATGGAGAAAGCAGGAAGGCTTAAGGCTGAAAGGAGGGGAACTGGGACATTCCTGAAAGGAGTTTTACAGTAGCTCCTCCTCACACACTCCCACCCACCCACTGGAGTTTTTCCCACAGTGCAGTCTTGCTGGCACATATGGGGATTATCTTGGGTGACCTGACAGACAGGCTGGCACTGAGTTCATGATCCTCCAGCCTCAATTGAGGTTTCACACTCTCACTGTCATCCATGGGCCTTATTTTAATCATGCATTAGAGGATTCTAAAGAGGCATGAATGATTAAATGTCGGGTGTTTTTTTTTTTTTTAATTTGAGGTTTGTTTGTTTTGGGGGGGTTAAAGATTTATTTATTTTATGTATCTTGAGTACACTGTTGCTGTCTTCAGATACACCAGAAGAGGGCATTGGACCCCATTACAGATGGTCGTGAGCCACCATGTGGTTATTGGGAATTGAACTCAAAACTTTTGGAAGAAAAGTTAACCGCTCTTAAATGCTGAACCATCTCTTCAGCCTTTTGGTTTGTTTTTCAATAGTCTTTAAAAAGGAGATTTATTTAGCTGAAAGTGGTGGTGCATACCTTTAATCAAAGCATTCAGGATGCAGAAGAGAGAGAATCTCTCTGAGTTTAAGGCCAGCCTGGTCTACATATTAAGTTCCAGGTTAGCCAGAGCTAGTGTGACCCTCTCTTAGGAAAAAAAAGAATGTCTAGGGTGTTTTCCCTGACCGTAGGTTTGTGTACTACATGTTTGCTCGGTGCCCACTAAGAACAGAAAAGGATATTGGGCCCACTGGATATGCAATTACAGATGGTTCTGAGGCACTGTGTAAATGCTGAGAATTCTAATCTGGGTCCTCTGGAAGAACAGCTTGACCTCTTATCCAATAAGCTATCTCTGCAGCCACTTTTTTTGTTTGTTTGTTTTTGGTTTTGTTTTTGTAGACAGGGTTTCTCTGGCTGTCCTGGAAGTCACTCTGTAGACCAGGCTGACCTCAAACTCAGAAATCCATCTGCCTCTGCTTCCCAAGTGTTGGGATTAAAGGTGTGTGCCACCACTGCCTGGCACTTTTGTTTTTTGTTTTTTGTTTTTTTTGAGACAGGGTTTCTCTGTATAGCCCTGGCTGTCCTGGAACTCACTCTGTAGACAGGCTGGCCTCGAACTCAGAAATCCATCTGCCTCTGCCTCCCAAGTGCTGGGATCAAAGGCGTGCGCCACCACCGCCCGCTCCCCCCCCCTTTTTTAAAGTGAGTTGGGGACTAAAGATATGGCTCAGCAGTTCTGCAGGCATAAATGCAGGCAAAACACTCATATACATAAAGTAGAATTTTTTTTTTTTTAATTTTAAAGTGAATTGATTTCCAGGAAATAGGAACTAGATGACCAGACCCAGGTGGGAGTTTCATTAATGCTGTCAGAACTATAATCAACCATGCTTCAACCCATATGGGGCTGATTCTCATCTCTATTTCTCTGCCCACTTCCTAGTTTACTTTCCAGGTATTATTGTCTTCATGTTTCATATGAGGAAACTAAAGCATATTAAGGTAAGAAACTGTGGCGTGTGCCTGTAATCCTTAGCATTTTGGAGACAAGAGCATCAGGAGTTGAAGGTCATCCTCGCCTATCCAGAGAGTTCGAATTCTGACTGGGTCACTTGAGACCTTGTCTTAATCCCATCTAATCGTCCAAAAAGAGAGCCCAGGAGGAAACCATTAATGAGGTGTTGAGATTCCAGCCAAGGGTCTTGACTTAGGGTCCTGACTTGACCTAACGCAGTCTTTGATGGTAGGATGCTCTATCTTTATCTGTGGAGGAGGTGGGGGACTTAGAGTTCAGGTCTCGAGCAGTGTCGCTGGCTGCCTTGGACCCATCGCCTGCCTAGGTCCTAAAATTCAAACCAACCCAGAGAAAGAGCTTGGTAAAGACTTTGGTGAGGGAACCGTTGCCATGGGAACAAATACAGGCCTGAGGCGCGCGCGTGCGCACATCCGAAAGGGGGGGGCACTGAACCGGTGAATGGTGACGTAAAACGCTCGGGGTAGGGCGGAGTGCTCACACTGTCGGAGCCCTGGCCTTGGGAGTTCACAGCGGAGGGAAGTCGCGAAGCGGTGAGGACGGAGTGTGTACGGCAGACCGCCACACATCACCGGAGCAAACCGCAGGGACTAGACTGGCCGGCTGCCGAGGCCCCGCCTCTCGGACCTCGGGACTAATCGGATTGAAAGCGCGCCGGCCCCGGGCCCCGAACTCGCCAATTGAGGAGGACGGCTGTCACCGCCCAATCCGGGGCAGACAGGTGCGAGGTCCGGAAGGTGGAGGCCAATCGGCAGCGGTTGCGGCCTGCGGGGGCAAGAGTCAGCCAATGAGGAGACTCGAGTGACAGCTGAGCGCACCAATCGAGAGTGAGGAACGGTCGTGCCCGCCCGCCCTTCCGGCCGGAGCTCTATTTACCAGGGGCGTGCAGCTCGCTTGCCAATCAGAGTGCGGCTGAGCTGCCGGACAGCCAACCCTGGAGGAGCTGCCGGCTGGCGGCCGCCGCACTAAGGAGTTGGGATGTCCTACAAACCTATCGCGCCCGCCCCCAGCAGTACCCCGGGCTCCAGCACCCCCGGGCCAGGCACCCCGGTCCCTACAGGTGAGGCTCCAACTCCACCCTTGCTCGCCTTGTCCGGGTAGTCGAGGTCTTGTAGAGAAACCGCTCGAGTTTTGCAATACGGGGCCTGCTAGACGAGCCTGGCTCAGCCTCAGTTTGCTGGCCTGAGAAGTGGGCGTGGTCACGTAAGAAATTGTAGGTGGAGCGCTTGTGGGAGGAGTGTGTCTCCGAAGTTGTTCAGAGTGGAGTGAAGAAGTGTGCCTTTGGAAATAGTCAGGGGAACGGTCCTGGGCTTGGAAATCTCTGACGAGGCCCTTGTCACACTCTGACCTCCTAACTCGTGTTGTTGCAGCCGGAAGTGTCCCATCGCCATCGGGCTCAGTGCCAGGAGCTGCAGCACCTTTCAGACCACTGTTTAACGATTTCGGACCGCCCTCCATGGGGTATGTACAGGTGAGTGTGGCCAAGAGCTTGCTTATGGATGAGGACAGGAGAACCCCTCGGGGTCTGAGGTCACATCTGTATTTTCTTTTGACACAGGCGATGAAGCCACCCGGTTCCCAGGGCTCTCAGAGCACCTACACAGACCTGCTGTCTGTCATAGAGGAGATGGGCAAAGAGATCCGGCCCACCTATGCTGGTAGCAAGAGTGCCATGGAGCGCCTGAAGAGAGGTAAGTGAAGCCACAGGCCCACCTTTGCTCTGCCCAGGACACAGACACTGAACAGTTAGACATTTCGGTAAGAATGGTGGATATCTAGAGACAGTACAGGACATTTGGGCCAGCCTCGATTGGAACAGAACTTGTACCTAAGGAGGTGGTGTTTCAAAATGAACTTGAGTCAGTTTCCAGGATGGTGCCTGGGAACTCGGGATGAATGCAGGGATTAGCCAAACCCTAATCTCATCCAACCTCATTAGATTAGCGGTGCTCTTGCTGAACCATGGAGGGGTGGGGGCGTGTCTGCTCTGAAGGGTGGCTGTGGACGGTTTCTGAGGCCCTGTTTGTTACTTCCCCATCCTCACCACCCCAGGCATCATCCACGCTCGGGCACTAGTCAGAGAGTGCTTGGCAGAGACAGAACGCAATGCCCGCACGTAACAGGAAGCACCTTGACCTCTTCGTCGGGACCTTTCCGGCCACTGCAGAGCACCTGCTTCTCCCTGGCCTTCGCCCCAAGTTGCTTCCTATCCTGGGCTTCCTGCCCTGTCTCCCTTGCTGGGCGCCCTCCAGGAACCAGGTAGCAGATCTTCGTTCAGTTGGCTGTACAACCTGGTCTCTACCCTCTGCAGGAGTGCTGAGAGGTCACTGAGTCCCTTCTGTGACCTGCCCACAGTGCTGATCTGACGGGAGCTTGCTCCTCTCTGGCCCACCACACACATGGCACTTACTCCTTAACTCTTAGTCCAGGCCGCCTCCTGCCTCTCCATCAGGAGTGCAGAAGGCCTCCATGCCTCATCTCTGGGCCACAGCTGACTCTTTTTTTGGTGTGTCTTTTACTAAATATGCCCTTTTTGTATAAATAAAAGATGATTTGGAGTCATTCTCTCAGCTCTGAGCCTTTCTGTGTGTGGTTCCTCTGGGGAAGCCCGAGTGGGCCAGGCAGAAGGGGAAGGGCAGAGCAGGAAGTGGGGAAGGTTGCTTGAACCTAGCTTTACCCGTTCCCATCTTGTCCATTGCTACCTCCAGCTCTGTGCCTTCCAGCTGAAGGAGTAGCTGAAAGGCCAGAACACAGATGGTGGGGAAGTTTGCATAAGGAGGTGCCACCAGGGGGCAGCGTAGGGCCTTGGCTGCCTTCACAGCTGGAGGCACTGTTGGACAGCAGGAGCCTGAAGGGCCCTTCCTCTGGATTGGCAGGCATGCCCTGTAGGGTGAAAATGCCAGTTCACTTAAGCCTCTCCCTTGAATGTCCTAATGCCCCTGCACTACCCTCCGCTTTAAAACTCTCCTTTGAAGGCTCTAAATACACCGGGTCTCTGACTCCTTAGGGAGGCAGTTAGAGGCTCCCTTCCCCCCACAGCACCTTGGCTTAATGCTGCTATCCACTGTCCCGACAACTTCCACAAGGCTGGGTGTGGCTCCGTGAGCCAGCCCTGGGTGTCTGGGCCTATGTATGGAGTCGAAGTACTTAGATGGGTGTCCAAATTTGAGAACTTAGCAAGTATAGTAGGGAAGGACTTGGGCTTCATTAAGGGGCTGCCCATGAGCCTGGACGAATACCAAGTGGCCCAGCTCTACATGATCCAGGTGAGAATGGTGGGGAGGACTGTACTGGAGCCATGCTTCATGGTGGAGTGAAGAAGGAATTCTCAGGCCTCAGGGGGATAGTCCCACTGGATCCTTTACCTGGGTACATAGCTAAGTAACCCTGAAATGCCAACCCTAGGCAGAGGCAAATGAGAGTTTCCAAATTCTGGCTAACTTTGGGGTACAGCATTTCCTCTAACCTGGGATGCAGCCAGGTCAAATTCCTCCTCTTCAACGTACACAGGAGAACCTGGCTGGGGCTGGGTGCGAAATGAAACCGAGAATCCTTGGGATGTCCAGACAGCACAGAAATAAAGAACTGGTATTTGGGGACCGGCCTCTTCCCTGTCTGCCCTGCCTTGGAGAAGGAAAGCAGGGGCCAGCCCTGCTGCGCCGCGGGCGGGGCTGCCCCGACCCTGCCGGGGTGGGGAGGACCAGCCGGGCCCAGGAAGGGGGCGGGGCGGCCACAGTGACGCGGCGGGGAGGGACAGCAGGGGCGCCGGCGGGCAGACCGGGAAAAAGGTCGGGGCTATGGGCCCGCTCCGCGCCGCCGGAGGGTCGGGCTCCATCTGGAATCCGAAGCCGGGACTGGGGGCACAACGGACTCCTACCTTGGGGTCGTCCACCCCTGCCCGGGTCGGGTGAGGGGCGCCCACCAGAAGCTAGAGGTGAGCCGGGACGTCGGTGAGCGGGCGGGTCAAGAGCGCGCCTGGCGACAGGGACAAGGAGCAGAGGGAAGTGAGGACAGAGGGCCTCTCGCCTGCCCGCTGAGTGCGAGGTGGGGGTGGGAGAGGTGTCTGCAGCGGAATTGTGGCGCCATGCCGGGACTCAGGTGGGCAGAGTGGGCCTCCCAGGGCGGAGGCCAGAGGGATACCAGTGGACCGCTCCTACACCGGCCTGGAATGAGCAACCTCGTGGGAAGATGATGGGGTGGCTGTAAGAACGAATGGAAACTCGGCGAAGACCAAGGGTACACACAGTTCGGGACCCGGGTACCCTCTAGGGTGGTGAAAGCAGGTCTTGGGAGGGTGGGGCGGAGGTTTTTTTTCTGGTACCATAAGGTAAGTTAGCATTAGCAGGGTTGCAGAGGCCCATGGGGATCGCTTCCTAAGAGACACCTTGGCGGACAAGGGTCTAGGTGGATGTCTAGGAGTGGAGTACACAGAACCCCACCGACTTCGGGGGGCGGGGGGATGAAGTGGTGAAGGGGGCGGGTCCCTAAGGTTCTGGTCCTGGAAGACAGGCGCGGCCCCGGAGGGATGCTGTTTCGGATGCGGACGCGGTAAAGACGCGAGGATGGCCTTGCGGCGTGTCGCCTCGCGTCCGCCGCTCTGGGGGGCCCGCGTCAGCGCGCGGTTGCCATGACGACAGGCGGGCGGGGGGCGGGGGCTGCGTGGAAAAGAGGTCAGCTCTGAGCCTTTCTGCTGCTCCGGGCTCTGTGGTGCGGGAGGCAACACTGGGTTCGCCTCTGCCTCCCCCGCGGCGGGCCCGGCCATGGGGTTCCGCGGCCCGAGCCCCTCTGCGGGCGTGCAGGGCTCAGTACCGCGCACCACCGCCCTGCCCTGACTACCGCGCGGTACCCTGCACTAGGAGGAGCAGAGGCCGCACGCGGTCAGCGGAGCGTCTTCAGGATGCTTATCAAGGAGTACCACATCCTGCTGCCCATGAGCCTGGACGAATACCAAGTGGCTCAGCTCTACATGATCCAGGTAAGAATGGTGGGAAGGAGTGTACTGGAGCCATGCTTCATGGTGGAGTAAAGAAGGAATTCGCAGGCCTCAGGGGGATAGTCCCGCTGGATCCCCCCCCCCCACCAGTTCCGTTAGTGGGTTCTGTAGCCCATAAGAGAACAGAGAGACATCCTCTTTGGATATTCAAGCAGAAAGGTGGGACAGAGGGGCACAAGAGCAAGAAAGGCCAACGAGTGTTTTCCATCCATTAAATGCCCAGCCTGCACAGCCCACATATGGTCTCCTTTAATCCTAAGAATCTGTAATCCCGTGGGGGAAGGGAATGCAGCCTATGAGGAGACTGGGGAGCCAGGGACACTAGGTGGTAGGTAGCTTGAGCAGGGGGTTCTGGTGAAAAGTGTAGAGTCCTGGCAGTCCCTGGAGACCAGAAAAGAGGCATGTGGATCAGGGCCTCAGACTGTGGCAGGCACAGGGCAGGGCAGGAACTAGATGGTGAGGAAGGGCATCTGGCCTTGGGCTGTGAGAAAAATACTGGATTAAGGCAAGCTAGCAGGGCTTCAAGGGGTCTGAGCCAGGTTTGCTCTTCGGGCCTAAAAAATGCATCTAGGAGGAGAGAGGGCTATATCCCACCTCGTGGGGGTTGAGTGGGCCACCTCTGGGCCGTCAGAGCTATGGAAAGCCAGCAGGAGGCTCTCACACGCTGAGAGCTGGGCATGAGGTTTCAGCGGGAAAGGCAAGGCATATCTGTTGAGAAGTGGTCTTGTTGCTATTCCTTGAACATACTTGTCATACTCTCCTACCGAGCTTGCACAAACTTCTCTGCTATGAGCCCCACCCCCAGCCTCCTCCAGCCCCCTGTGTGCACACATACCACATATTCAAGCCCATGGTCATGTCCTCTCAGCCAGATCTGTGACCCTCTTACGGCGTTCAGTTCCCAGGTCTTCACCCTTGCTGTATCTTCTTTTCCTCATGGTACTTACTGCCTTCCTGTTTTCTATCTCCCTCTACTGCAGCCTGAGTTGTGCTGTCAACAAACCCATGAATGTCCCACCCCATGAATGACCAGATCAAGTGCTAGGTTGCAGGACCCCATGGGAACTGGGCAGAACCCATGATGCCAACCCCAGGGACTTACAGGGACTTGAAAAGGCTATGCAAGCTGCAGAGATGGCTCGGCTGTTAAGTTGCTGCTCTTGAGGGGGACCTGGATTTTATTCCCAGCACCCACAGGGCAGCTCACAGTCAACAGCTATCCCAGTATCTGGGGATCCAATGCCCTCTTTAGGTACCAGACATGCTGTCAGTGTATATATATATATATATATATATATATATATATATATATATATGCAGTCACTCATACACTTAAACCTTTTTTTAAAAAAAAGGTGATGCAAAGAATCAGAACCAACCTGGGGACCCCAGAATTTAAGCCAGGAGCTGAGTTCCCTATTTTCTGTCTTGGGCTGCAGAAAAAGAGCCGGGAGGAGTCTAGTGGTGAGGGCAGTGGTGTGGAGATCCTGGCCAACCGGCCCTACACAGATGGGCCTGGAGGCAACGGACAGTACACACACAAGGTATACCACGTGGGCTCCCACATCCCAGGCTGGTTCCGGGCGCTGTTGCCCAAGGCTGCTCTGCAGGTAGAAGAGGAATCTTGGAACGCTTACCCATACACCCGGACGCGGTGAGTGTGTGAGACAGGCACAGGCTCAGGACTGGAAAGGAAACAGTGCTGAGCACACAGCATGACTTTCATACTACCCTCTGCCAGGTATACCTGCCCCTTTGTGGAGAAGTTCTCTATTGAGATAGAGACCTACTACTTGCCTGATGGGGGACAGCAACCTAACGTCTTCAACCTGAGCGGGGCTGAGAGAAGACAGAGAATCCTGGGTGAGGCCTTCTTGGGCCCCCTGCTCTTGCCTTGGTGGACAGTCTCTAACAAGCCCCAAGTCTCATCTTTCTGTCTGTGAAAGGCTTTTCCTTCTAATCCTTGGGGTGGTGGGTAGAGATTAGAAAAGGGTCTGCGTTTGCTTAGTGCTGACTGAAACCCCTTCAGATACCATCGACATTGTGCGGGATGCAGTGGCTCCAGGAGAGTACAAAGCAGAAGAGGACCCTCGGCTGTACCGCTCAGCCAAGACAGGCCGCGGGCCACTGGCAGATGACTGGGCACGGACAGCAGCCCAGACAGGACCTCTCATGTGTGCCTATAAGCTGTGCAAGGTTGAGTTCCGCTACTGGGGCATGCAGGCTAAGATTGAGCAGTTCATCCATGATGTAGGTGAGCATCCAGATGAGGAATACCCAGCATACACTAGGCCTGTGTTTGGAACCAGGAGTGCTCCCATTCACACAGTTGAGGGGAGAGGGGGATAGTGGATCCTGGCTAGGAATCAAGGGAGCCTGCTTTGGGGTACCTGAAAGAATTGGGGGGGCAAACAGCTGGCAGCATGGTCTCTGAGGCCCACGCTATCTCTAATACTCAAAGACGATGCACCTTTGTGAAGTCTCTATGAGTTTGGCAAGACTGAGAGGCTCTCGGGAGGGTCACCAGGTAAGGATGGTCACCTCACAGATTTGCTGAGGATTACAGG
The DNA here is from genome assembly GCF_008632895.1 of Mastomys coucha. Lineage (NCBI taxonomy): Eukaryota > Metazoa > Chordata > Mammalia > Rodentia > Muridae > Mastomys > Mastomys coucha. The sequence goes on from NW_022196904.1 coordinate 135,486,921, forward strand.
CTAAGAAGCGCTTTGATTTCATTACTGTTTCCCTTGGGGTGCCCTCCTTTCCGCAGCTCTATGGCCCTGATACTGAAGACCCAGTTTAAGCCTCTTCTGAACTGACCCCTCCCCCCCTTCATCACTACCCCCAGATTTCCTACTGAGCCCTGCTTCCTTGTTGGGTCTTAGGATGGGCCATCAGCACACACATAGAAGGACCATCCCCAGGTGGTAGAGTCCCATAGCCTGGGTTCTACTGCCTCCACTACTGACCCCCTGCAGCTGTTCCAGCAAGCTGTAAGACATCTCGGCACCTTAATGTTCCTTTCTGACATGAGAAAAGTAGGTAAGGCTAGTGGCAGCCAGTGCCTGAGTGAATGACATGTACCAGATCCTTGAGGGTCACTGCAGGATCTCCCTTAGCACCCACGACAGCCCTTTAAGACAAGGGCTCCTGCCATTCCCATTTTGCAGATAAGGACAGTGAGTTTAGAGAGCAATGCAGACTCTCCTGTAATGCTTTTGGGAAAAGCACAAGTAGGAACATGAAAAGCACCAACACATAACCTCTATTAGGGTGCTAATCACCAACACATAACCTCTATTGGGTGCTAATGCATTTCTGTCCGAGGTTTGTAATTCAACCATTATTACTTTACTTTCTAGATTCTTTGGGTCTCTTAACTTAATCTCTCTCCTTAAGATGATATGAAAATGGTATCATCTTTCACTCCACCCTCTTGAGGATTGCCAGAATTTCCATTAACTATTAACACCTTCATTAACTGTGACATTTCATTAATTGTTACTACCTTAATTAACTGTTAGCTCCTCAGCAGGAAGCCAGCTGAAAGCAAGCCACAAGTCTTGGTCATGTCTGCTAGAGTGACTGCATTGGTACCCAGAGCAGTCAGGGAAATAGACCAGAAAGGACAGGGAGACAAATACCCCTGTCAACTGTCCTGTCCTCTAGACAACACAGGCCCTGCTGTAACTTGTGGTTCTTAGCGGGTGGTATGCCTTAAGGGAGCCATTACCTAACCTTGAGGCCTGGGCATACCACTGCACTGGCAGGAAATGGAGGTGGAAGGCATGGTTCTGATGCCTGGGGCTTCTGCAGGTCTGCGCAGGGTGATGCTTCGGGCCCATCGCCAGGCCTGGTGTTGGCAGGATGAGTGGATAGAACTGAGCATGGCTGACATCCGGGCACTGGAGGAGGAGACTGCACGCATGCTGGCCCAGCGTATGGCTAAGTGCAACGCTGGCAGTGAGGGACCGGAAGCCCAGACCCCTGGGAAATCCAGCACTGAGACCCGGCCCGGGACCAGCACTGCTGGCACTCCTGATGGGCCTGAGGCCCCTCCTGGCCCTGACGCCTCACCAGATGCCAGCTTTGGGAAGCAGTGGTCCTCATCCTCCCGTTCCTCCTACTCATCCCAGCATGGGGGTGAGATGGGGTACAGGGGCCAGGAATGGGAGGGGGCCCCACACCCCACCTGGGCTCCCAAGCTGAAGCCCAGGTGGTCCTGCAGGTGGCGTGTCTCCACAGAGCTTGTCTGAGTGGCGCATGCAGAACATTGCCCGAGACTCTGAGAACAGCTCCGAAGAAGAATTCTTTGATGCCCATGGTCAGCATAAAAGCCACATTTGTGAAGGATGGGGGTATTGGAGAGTTCCTAAGTCACCCTACCCATGACACAGCCCCCTGTCTCCGCAGAAGGGTTCTCGGACAGTGATGAGGTTTTTCCCAAGGAGATGACCAAGTGGAATTCCAATGATTTTATCGATGCCTTTGCCTCCCCAAGCGAGGTAGAGGGGGTACCAGGTAAAGATCTCACCTCAGGATACCTAACACCGCACCCTGTGTGCAGCAGGGACTCAGAACAGCTCAGTCCTAAGTGAGCAGAACCTGAGAGGACTCAGTCTGGAGAGGGCTCCCATCAATACCCAGTGGGCCAGTGGATGGATAAAGGGTGGAACGATGGAAGAGAAAAGTTCAAACAGGTCCAGATGGCACCAGGGAGAGGCTGCCCATGTATCCAGGAAGGCTTCCTGTTGGTGCTGATGTCCACACTGGGGGTTAAAGGATTGAGCCAATACTGTCCAACAGAACTGTCTCAGACAGTGAAAATCTTCTAAGTCAGAGCCACCTGGGTGGTAGCCACTAACACCATGTGACTAGCAGGCACTTAAAATGTGGGGCTTTTCTTACTTTGCATTTTATTTCAATATAAATAGCCACATGTGGCTTGTAGCTGCCGTGGCATTCCCAGAGGTGGCTGCTGACACTATTTTGTTTATCTTTTGAGGGTTTTTTTTTGTCTTGTTTTGTTTTTTTGTTGGTTTTTTTTTTTTTTTTTTTTTTTTTTTTTTTTTTTTTTTTTTTTTTTTTTTTTTTTTTTTTTTTTTTTTTTTGAGCCCTTATGCTTGCTAGGCAAGGGTTCTACCTCTGGATCCCTAGACCCTCTGGATCCATGGTTCACTATGTCAGATGGGTCAGGATGAGAAATTTCCCAAACAGTTTGTGGCAACATCGCAGGGTCAACATGAAAAAGCCTAGAAAAACCTAGAATGTAACATGAATCTGGAGATTTGGGTGGGAATAAAACAGGGGACATGAGGCAGTGATCATGATGAGGGTGCCTGAAGGGCCAAAGCGAGGGTTCCAGTGGTCTTTGATTACCACCCCCCCATACTGTTTCTCCCTTGTTTTAGATCCTGCAATCATGGCTACCAAAGGCATTGAAGATGGGGCCCGAGCTCCCAGGGACTCAGAGGCAAGTATGTTCAACTACTCTATGCCCATGCTCTATGCTCCTTTGCTGGCTGGCCACTGATCTGACACCCCATACCTTACTGTGTCCCGCAGGGCCTGGATGGAACAGGGGATCTAGTGGTCGAGGCGTGCTCTGTGCATGCCCTCTTCCTCATCCTGCATAGCGGCAGCATCCTGGACTCTGGCCCTGGAGACACCAACTCCAAGCAGGCTGATGTGCAAACACTGAGTACAGCCTTTGAGGCCGTCACCCGAGTCCATTTCCCCGAGGCCCTGGGTCATGTGGCACTGCGGCTCGTGCCCTGTCCACCCATCTGCGCAGCTGCCTATGCTCTTGTCTCCAAGTACTGGCCAGGGATGGAAGGGTGGAGCACACACAGGGTCCCCAAGGGGCAATCATCTATTTGGGGGGCTCCCAAGATCAGGGCAGTTCTGGGGTAGAAAGAGAAATCACCTACCTGGATCGGTCCTGGTCACGAATGGACCAGCTCTATACTGGTTGGTTTGATTTTGTTCTTACTGCTATTTTATGTATATAGGTGTTTTGCCTATGTGTCTATCTGTGCACCACATGTATGCTTAGTGCTTAGAGGCTAGAAGGTGATATCTGATAACCTGGGAACTAGAATGTCCCAACGGTTGTGAGCTGCCATGAGGGTGCTTGGAATCAAACCCGGGTTCTCTGGAAGAGCAGCCAGTGTTCTTAACTGCTGAGCCACTGCTCTAGCTTCTGATTTTGCTTTTTTGAGACATGGTCTCACTTTAGCCCAGGTTGGCTTGGATGGAATTCATAGCTGAGATTGGCCTCAACTCGTGGGAGTGGTCCTAGCCCAAACTCCAGAGCAAGTGGTTCTCAACCTGTGGGCCCCGCTCCCCAAAGACCACTGGGAAACACTGATATTTACATCACAACTCATAATAGTAGCAAAATTACAGTTATGAAGCAGCAACGAAAGTAACTTTATGCTTGGGGGGGGGGTCACCACAACATGAGGAACTGTATTAAAGAGTTGCAGCACTGGGAAGGTCAAGAACCACTGCTCCAGAGTACTGGGATCATAGGGTGCTCCATCATACCTGGATCTGAATAGACCTGATTAATGGTTCCACCTCAAATGCCTCTCACGTCTGACACCCTACAAAGGACACTTGCTAGCAGGCCCAGGGGAGTTGGTGGCAGTGGTTAAACTGAAGGCCCACCACACTTTCTCCTCCTGCAGCCTGAGTCCCTACAGCCATGATGGGGATAGCCTGTCCCGCTCCCAGGACCACATTCCGCTGGCTGCCCTGCCGCTCCTGGCCACCTCATCCTCCCGCTACCAGGGTGCTGTGGCCACTGTCATCGCTCGCACCAACCAGGCCTATGCAGCCTTCCTGCGCTCATCGGAGGGCACAGGTTTCTGCGGGCAGGTCAGGGGTTAGACATGCTCCCAGGAAGCCACCAGTACCCACGCATCTGTGGCCCCATCTAGGTTGGTGACAAAGCCTCTCAGTTGTGCCACCTTCTCATTCAGGTGGTGCTGATCGGAGATGGTGTTGGTGGCATCCTGGGCTTTGATGCGCTCTGCCACAGTGCCAGTGCAGGCACAGGGAGTCGGGGCAGCAGCCGCCGTGGGAGCATGGTCAGTGTGGCCAAACCCAGCCTCCTCAGGAGGGGGGTTGTCTCCATCTCTAGGTCTCTGCCCCCCTGGAATATGGCCTCTCTGCATGTGGGCAGGGCCCCAGCTGCAAAGTTGAGTCTCCTATGGGACTCTGCCTGATCCAACCCCAAGCCTGTATCCTCACTTCCAAATGAAGTCAGAATCAGATGGTCTCAGGCCTAAGGATGCTCCTGTCCTTTGTTCCTTCTAGAACAATGAGATGCTCTCCCCTGAAGTTGGTCCAGTACGGGACCCACTGGCAGATGGGGTGGAGGTACTGGGTCGTGCTAGCCCAGAACCCTCGGCCCTACCTGCTCAGCGTACCTCCAGTGACATGGCCAATCCTGATCCCGATGGCTCTCAGAACAGGTGATATCTCTGCCCAGTGACTCCTAGGCTAAGCATAAGCTGGACCTCAGAGCCAGTAGCATTGAGTTTCTCCTTCCCTTACAGCCTGCAGGTAGCCTCCACAGCCATCTCCTCTGGGGATCCCCGTCGTGCAAGCACAGCCTCCTGTCCACCCGCCAGTTCTGATGCTCCTGACTGCCCCACTACTGCTGCTCGCCTGGACTTCAAGGTCTCAGGCTTCTTCCTCTTCGGCTCCCCACTGGGCCTGGTGCTGGCGCTACGAAAAACCGTGATGCCCGCCTTGGAGGGTGAGCCCTTAACGGTAGAAGGGGTGCACTCATCTGCTTCTGCTTGTTCCTTCCCCATCTCTGCTAGCCTTGGTGGCTCACCTGAGACAAGGGAATTCTTACTGTCCTTCCTCACTATGAAGTAATGGTGTGGTTAGAGAAGGGAAATGGAAGGCCCAGCAAGAATATGCCAAGGCTAGGTCCCAAAGTGGATCAGGAGGAAGTTCTTGGGGGAAAGGGTATTCTATATACGAAGGGGCAGGTCCCAAGGCTGGAAACTTGGTTCAGTGGTTAAAAGCACTTGTTGCTCTTGCAGAGGACCTGAGTTCAATTCCCAGAACCCACATGGCCGCTCACAACCATCTGTGACTCAGTTGTAGAGCATCTGACACCCCTTATAACCTTCATAGGCATTAGGCACACACACGGTACACATATACACATGCAGGAAAAACACTCATACACATAAATCTAAAAGGAAATTTAAGTTTGTTTTTTTTTTTCAAAGAAAGGGCCCACATGTAGAAGTGCTCCATCACATAACACAGCAGCCAGCAAAGGCTTACACTGCTGCATGGCCAGGAGACCCCTGCAATGGCTGGTTTAACCACACTCTGCCCCCAGGCCAGAATAATGGCACACACCTTTAATCTCAACCCTCTGGAGTTGGCAGTCTTATCTCTGTGAGTTTAAGGCCAGTCTGGTCTACATAGGACAGCTATACTGAGAGACCCTGTCTACAAACAAACAAACCAACTTCCCCCTTCTCTGTCTAATGGGTACACAGTGGCTCAGATGCGTCCAGCCTGCGAGCAGATCTACAATCTCTTCCATGCCGCTGACCCCTGTGCCTCCCGTCTGGAACCCCTGCTGGCTCCCAAGTTCCAGGCCATCGCCCCCCTGGCTGTACCTCGTTACCAGAAGTTTCCCCTAGGAGACGGCTCATCCCTGCTGCTGGGTATACAACGCTCCCACCCCAGCCAAAATTAAGGGAGAGAAGGAGACAGTAAAAGACAGGAAGTAGCCCCACATCTAGATAACCTCTCATGTCACCCCTCCCAGGTACAAGAAAGACTCCCCTCCTCCCACAGGCAGTCAGGGTCCCTAGGACCTTTTGACCTGTGTCAATCTAGAGAGGCATTGGCATGTAGACATGCACATGTGTAAGACTGTACCTCCATGCTCTTGGTTGCATGTACTAGAGAGGAGCAATTATATGTTTGTGTGTTTTGGGGTAGCAGGTATTTTGGTAGGAATGTTGTTGACTACTGCATACAACCAGAGTCAACACTGTCTCTCCCCCTGAAAATCTTCAGCTTCAGCCAACCAGAGAAGCTAAAAGGACAGATAGTAGAAGCCTAGGAGCTGAGTTATGCTGGGACCACTGGAAGAAGAGACACGGAGGTAGCCTGGCGCTTAGGTTGGTTCTCTTCCCCCAGCTGACACTTTGCAGACCCATTCGAGCCTCTTCCTGGAAGAGCTGGAGATGATGGTGCCCTCCACGCCCACCTCAGCCAGTGGTGCCTTCTGGAAGGGCAATGAATTGGGCAATGAGCCAGCAGCCCAGCCAGCAGCCCCCAGCACCACCAGTGAGGTGGTTAAGAGTAAGTCAGCCAGCACTGGCTTGAACTATCAGCCTGCCTGGAAGAGTATCACTTCATAAAGTAAACATATTGTCCTAGGTAGATGGAAAGGAGGGAGGGAAGAACCCCCATAGACCAGGTAGATGGGCAGTGGGCAGCGGGCCACCCTGACTCACTGCCCACCATGGCTGTGTAGTCCTGGAACGCTGGTGGGGAAACAAGCGGATCGACTATTCACTGTACTGCCCCGAGGCACTCACCGCCTTTCCCACGGTCACGCTGCCCCACCTCTTCCACGCCAGCTACTGGGAGTCAGCAGATGTAGTGGCCTTCATTCTGCGACAGGTGAGTGAAGCCAGGGATGTGGGCCAGAAACCCGGGAAACGCAGGACTATGGAAGAGGCCTATTGTTTCCTGCCTGGTGTCCTGAGCAGGTCATTGAGAAGGAGCAGCCACAGCTGACAGAGTGTGAGGAGCCATCCATCTACAGCCCTGCCTTCCCCAGGGAGAAGTGGCAGCGCAAACGCACACAGGTCAAGATCCGGGTATGTGCCTGGCTGCCAGGAGCCAGTTCAAGCGTCCCCAGCACCCGGGTCCTGGCCTCGTAGCCACCTTGCTTTGGCTCCGCCCCTGGAAACTTCAGGCTCCTCCGCCCACTTCTTCTGAGCCCTGGTTGTTAGTCAGTCTGGATCCTCATTCACCCTCACCTGACATCCTCTGTATCCTGTCTAGCTCTCACTGCCAGAAAGCTTCCCCGCTACATACTTCACATGGGTCCATAGATGTTCACATGCCCAGGCTCCGTGGTTCCCCCATGACAGGCCTGCCTCCTTCATGCTCCACCCTCAGAGTGGTCCTGAATCCAACCCTACACCAACTCTTTCTCCCTACATATGCATCCTTTCCAGTCCCAGCTCACCCTCTCTTTCCCGCCAGAACGTCACTTCCAACCATCGGGCAAGTGACACCGTGGTATGTGAGGGCCGTCCCCAGGTGCTGAATGGGCGCTTCATGTATGGACCATTGGATGTGGTCACACTCACTGGAGAGAAGGTTAGGACCTGATGCCCACATTCCTGGTGTTTTCTACCCTGCCCTAACAGCTGTTGATCTGTAGATCAACAACTTGAGATCCCCCCCTGCCTGGCCAGCCTCTGCTCTCACCTGTCTGTAAAATGGTGCACAGGAGTGTTGTCTCCACAGCCCTGCCCACCCCTTCTTCCCAGGTGGATGTCTATGTGATGACGCAGCCACTGTCGGGCAAATGGATCCACTTTGGCACAGAGGTCACCAACAGCTCAGGCCGTCTCACCTTCCCAGTGCCCTCAGAGCGTGCACTGGGCATTGGTGTCTACCCTGTGCGCATGGTGGTCAGGTAAGTGAGCAGCAGGTATTTGGGCTCCTGTGGGGCTGGGTACTGCCAGCCTCACCCTATCCACTCATGCCATGCTTCCGTGGACCACAGGGGAGACCATACCTATGCTGAGTGCTGTCTGACTGTGGTGTCCCGAGGCACAGAAGCTGTGGTCTTCAGCATCGACGGCTCTTTCACTGCCAGTGTCTCTATCATGGGCAGCGACCCCAAGGTGCGCGCCGGCGCAGTGGACGTGGTCAGGTAGGACCCTTAGCCCCACTGGCCACAATGACTGGTCATCCCTCTGGACTGGAGCTGACAAGCCTCCATTTCACAGGCACTGGCAGGACTCAGGCTACTTGATTGTGTACGTAACTGGCCGGCCTGACATGCAAAAGCACCGTGTAGTGGCCTGGCTGTCGCAACACAACTTCCCCCATGGTGTTGTGTCCTTCTGTGATGGCCTCACTCATGACCCACTGCGGCAGAAAGCTATGTTTCTGCAGAGCCTGGTGCAAGAGGTACTGTGGCTGAGAATGGTCCTAACCTGCCCTCACCCCATCCCACATGACAGTGGTCTCACTCGCACCAACGTGGACCTAAAGAGGTCTCTGTGGTCCCGTTCTCCTGAGGGCCAACAGGGGAGACTGAGCTATGTTGACTAGGACCTTGCCCTCGTCTCTTCACAGATAGCTGTGCCCCTGAAACGGCAATGGCAGGTGGGGGAGATGCATGCCATGCCCTTGGCCCTATGGCTCCACCCACAGGGCTACTGACTGGCTTTTGGCTTTTCAATACAGGTAGAACTGAACATTGTGGCTGGATATGGGTCACCAAAAGATGTTGCAGTGTATGCAGCACTGGGACTCTCTCCAAGCCAGACCTACATTGTTGGCCGTGCTGTGCGTAAACTGCAGGCACAGTGTCAGGTAAGACCCAAGGGAAGGCTGGGAACAGCATTTCAGGGCCAAGGCTAAGTACCATCCAGTGTGCTGAGTCCTATAGGCATAAGGCATTTGAGGCCCCAGAACTACTTATTCCTCCTGGGACAGGGCAATAAACTATACTTGCTGTGTACAAACTCAAGCCATCACAGAGGCTGTAACTGTTCAAGGTCTCAGGCACAGATTGTCTTAGCATGGCCTTGGGCAGGTGCTCTGACCTTTCTGAGCTTGTTCTGTGGGTAATGAATGAAGCTAGCATTATCTGTGTTCATTAGCTTATAACAAAGGTCTGATCATTCACTGTAGGTCAAAGGCTCAGGGCTACGCCTGAGCGTGCTAAATGCTAAATGCTGTTATTTCCCCAAGATGCCAGCTTAAGGATGAGTCAGGTCTAGAGAGAGGCAAGTTGGGAGTAGAGCCAAGGTGCCTGGCTCACAATCAGGGGATACTACGTAGTAGGAGAAGACTTCCTGATCAGGCTGAGCCAGGCTGCCACTTGCCAGTATCACCCGGTCTATCTACCCTGTGCAGGAGCCTCGGGGGAGGCTGGTAGTTGCCTCATCCCTGCTTCTTCTGCCTACAGTTCCTGTCAGACGGCTATGTGGCCCACTTGGGCCAGCTGGAGGCAGGCTCCCACTCCCATGCCCCCTCGGGACCTCCAAGAGCTGCTCTGGCCAAGAGCAGCTACGCTGTGGCTGCCCCTGTGGACTTCCTTCGTAAGCAGAGCCAGCTGCTTCGATCCAGGGGGCCTAGCCAGGTGGACCGCGAGGGTCCGGGAACACCTCCCACCACCCTGGCCAGGGGCAAGACTCGAAGCATCAGCCTCAAGTTGGACAGTGAAGAGTGAGTGAACCGTGGCTGGACCTAGGTTATTTATTGATACTCAAGGGGCCTCAGTGACTGTGGGAGGCTGAGGCCTAGACCTCTGGCCCCAGCCCTGGCCCCACACCCTGTATGACTACTCCTCAGTATTACTTCCCTTTGTGGGGGTGGGGAACCTAGCCCCCAGGGGAGGAAGGAGGGAGGGGCTAGGGCCCAGCAGCTTTTCCAGTGTGTGAACCTATAAAAATAAACAAATGCACTCTACAGTGGGCCTTCCTGTCTGGGACACTGAGGTGCTGAAAGGGGCCAAGACCTGCCCAGGGTCATTGAGTAGGCCAGGCTGGAGCCCCTTCACTTTCACTTTCCCCAAGGGCCCTGGCTGCACTTCCCTAGGGCATTTCCTAGATAGTCAGCCTAGTCTTTCTCCTGCCCCCAACCTCAGTGTTTGAGTTTATGATAGTCACGTGATGTCTTACTCTGCAGCTCTCCTCACCTCTGCCCCTAAGGAAACTTCTGTCTCCAAAACTTAAAGCCAGGGACTGTGGGAGCCAAGGCTGAGAGAGTGGCCTGTGTGGGCCACTTTCTCTACCACTTAATACTAGAGGCTCCCGAGGCTGGTACTGGCCAGAAGGAAATTCCCAGAGTCCTTAGCACAAACAGTAAGGAACTAGGGTAAGAACCTGATCTCTTCCCACCCACTGAGTACCAGCCTTCAGGATGGATTAGCTCTGCAAAGCCAGAGAGATAAATAAGGCCTTTATATACACAGAAGCGCAAGGTGACAGTGGGAGGATTGACAGGTGGTGGCAGCAGTGGGCTTGGCAGAGCAGGGCGTGGCGAGGCAGGGCAGAACCGGGACCCTGTCAGTGGGAAAAGATGCCCCGGAAGCGGGCTTTGTCCTCCTCATCTTTCTGCCGGATCCGTGTCTCCAGGGCCCGTAGCTCTCTGCTTACCACAGGCGCCAGGGCAGGGTCTAGCTCCAACACCTTGGCAAAGTCAGCCTGGGCCTCCTGGGCATTCCACACAGCAGCATGGGCCTTACCCCGCTTGAAGTAAGCCTTGACATTGTCTGCAGGGACACCAGAAAGCAGAAGGCATGTAAGAGGCACCTGGGCCCACCACGGGAGAGTTGGGCTACTCTCTTAACAGTGTGCCAGTGCCACCCTGTCACACTGTACCACTCATACTTCCTGGACACTGCCCTTCCCTGCTGGCATGGACGCTCTGATCAGGCTCTTATGGGGCGCTCAGACATGTCAAAGCTAAGGGTTAGGACCAAATGCTCATAGCACTGGGTGGGAAGAGGCCAGTGTGGACTGCCAGAGGGCCTGGTGCTCACCATCATACTTGTTGAGGATGGAGGAGCAGTGATCCAGCACTTCATAATACTCCTGCGCCACCAGCTTGCACTGGCAATAGTTGAGTAGCAGTGGTGTGATCTGCAGGTCCAACTGGATCCAGTCAGGTGATCCGGGCTGCTCCTGGGGTGTATGGGGGCGAGGAAAGTGGAGACGCTGAGACCTGGCCCCAGCCTTGGCTTCCTCCATGTGCCCCTCCCCACTGCAGCCTGAGTATACCTTCATCTGCAGGTTCTTGAGGCAGGCAATGGCATCATAGTACTTGGCAGCAGCCTCATTCACCTGCCCCTCACGGTATAAGCGGTTGCCCTCTTGGTGGATGAGTGGGACTGCCTTTGCTTTCTCCTCATCTGTCATTGCCCATGGGTCCTGCTGATAGGTGCCAGGGCCCTCCACCTGCCAAGGCAGGAACCAATTCAAAGCAGAGCCCATGGGGCGCCTCGCGGTCCTCTGCAGCCAACCTGACCAGTGCAAGGCTGGCCTGGCCTCTGTCTGACGTCAAGATGCTGGAAACCATGTCACCTGACCACTTGATCTCTTAGCACGTTTCATCAGCCCCTGCGTGCGTGGGCATACCAAGTACTAAGTACTTCATGTAATGGTGAAGATGATGGCAAACACCCATGCCCTGGCCGAGCTCATGTTCCATGGAAAATAACCAACCTATGTGGACAAGAATACCTTCAAAGCATGGCCAGCTGGCCAGCTGTGGAAGCAAAGATGGGCTCACGGACAAAGGACAAAAGAGTCAAGGTGGGTGGGCAGTCCTCCCTAGAGAGAAGGGTGGGGCCCTAGGAGCTTCCACAGTTTTCCTACCTTTGTCCCTTTCCACAGACCAACCCTGGACAGTGGGTGTCCCCTCTCAGGCAAAGGGGGTCTTACCTTCAGCATCTCGATGTGGAAGATGAGAGGCTGAGGGTTCTGCTGCAGGGCGTCCAGGTCCGCGTGACCCAGGGAGCTGTGTTCGTGCATCTGAGCAATTCCACAGCAATGCCGCTGGCCCTCCAGGGGGTCCTTGCCCTCAGCGATGTTGCGGAGGCTCTTGGCCACCAAAGGATACAGGACTACGTGCTGCAGGAAGGCAGCAGAGGTGCCATCAATGTGGGCAGGTGCTCACTGGGCACGAGAAGTCTCACCATCACCATCCATACAGGCTTTTCCACCTCTGGCTTCTTTCTTTTTTTTCCTCTCTTGTTTTTTGTTTGTTTATTTGTTTTGATTTTTCTTTCTTCTTTGGGGTGGAGGTGGGGGTTTGGAACAGTGTTTCTTCGTGTATCCCTGACTATACTGGAACTCATTCTTTAGGCAAGGCTAGCCTCAAACTCAGAGGTCCACCTGCCTCTGCCTCCTGAATTACCACTGCCTGGCTTCCTCTGGTGCCTTTCTATCCTCACAGTAAAGCCTCAGCTTTGCCATGATCTCGGGCCACCAAATCCAGCACCTGCCTAACTCACAAACAGACCAACAATTCCCTTCTGTGTCCTGTCCATCTGGATCCAGTATTGGTCTCTCCTCTTCCTCCCCTCCCCCCCCTCTCTCCTTAGGGATGAGTCCCATGAGCCAAGCTCTTTACCACATCCTGTGCCCAGCACCACTTCTTCCTTCTCCTGCTCCACTGCTATTCACATCAAGGCTAATCTCAGAGCTGGGCCCAGGGCACAACTTCAAATCCCCAGGGGAACTAGGCATGGTGGTAGAGCCCTGAGTTTGAGGCCACTCTGGTCTATGGAGTGAGATCCAGAACACCCAGGACTACACATAGAAACCCTGTCCCTAAAAAGAATACAAACAAACAACAACAACAGCAAATTCCCAGGAGCGCTGCCTGGTGCACTGGTGCAACCATTATCACTCAGGAAGCAGAGGCTGGAGGACCATCTGAGTCCAGGAATTCTAGAGCATCTTGGGCAGGACAGAGATCCAAAAACAAAACAGAACAAAAATCAGGGGCTTGGGGAGATGGCTCAAAGGGCAAGGTGACCTGAGTTTGGACTCACAGCATCCATGTCAAAGCTGAATATGACAACCCACTGTGCTTGTAACTCCAGCTGGGAGGAGCTCCATTAGCCATGCATGCATGCACACACACACACACACACACAATCTGTTTCTAAAGAGTAGGGTTGGTGTATAGCTCAGAGATACAATATCTCCCCAGCATGTGCAATGCCCTGGGTTCAGTCCTCAGTACCAGGGCAAACAAAACAGTGGGAAGATAGACATAGGAGACTGGACCTTAGAAAAGATGATGGAACTCACATAACAGACCCCCCAGTCCCCCTGCTCTCTGCACACAGTAGATCACCAGCAGACATCCACATGCAGATGGTTTTGGACAAAGGGCTCTGGGTTGGCTCCATTTGGAAGCAAGAGGTAAGAAAAAGCCAGTTTCCATCATGTGTGGGTAAAACTAAACAGAAGGCCAGATCCTGACACAGGGCATGAGGGTAGAAGAACCCAAAGAGGGGTTCAAGAAAACCCTTAGCAGCCAAGGGGACTCCCCAGCAGTGGTAACGAGGAATTGGCTTTAAAGTATGAGGAAGAGGCAGGCTATAGGAAATGAAAGAGAAGGAAGGGCAAGGGGTTTGTTGTAGAGGAGGAGACATGAGCAGGGACTAGACTCCAAAGAGACACGTCAGCAGCCACATACCCCCCTACGCCCCAATAGTGACCAAGAGCCATAGAAGTATGAGGTAGTGGATCCTATGGTCCAATTGCACTTAAAAATGAGTCCTTGACTGGAGTCTAGTTTATGGACAGGAAAGAGAATAGAGGCCAGGATGCAAGCCTGGTGGTAGCTTGGAGAGAGCACTAAGACTAAAGGCATGCACCACCACTTCCCACCTTTATCTGGACAAAGTTAGTGGCTAAGTCAGGGCAGGGGCCCTGAGGATAGGACATAAAGCATGGCTCGACAAATGCCACAGAACCCAGAACTGTTACCTTAACATCACAGAGGAACTGGGCAATCTCCCCCTCACACATGGTGCACACGATGGTCTCCCACACAGGCAACTTGAACTTCTTGCCAATGATGAGCTCCATGGGCTTGCCTCGTGTTCGGCTGTCATCTATAATGGAGCCTTCATTGTCACTGTGCAGCGTCCGAAAGTGGAACGTGGCCTGTGAAACCACATGGGCTGATCAGGTGAAGGTACAAAGCCTCATGAAAGCCCCAGCTCAAATACAGCCCTACGTCTAAAGACAAGGGATGATGCTCTCCTGGGAGCACTGGCTAGCCCTGCACCTGCCTTTATCCCACCATCTCAGAGAGCTATGCAACAGCCAAGGAAGCAAGAGGCCCCTGGCTACTGGGGGACAGGGCTGAAACAGAGCCTGTTTCCAATCATGCTTTCAACACAGATCTACTGAGTTCCTACTATACACCTACACTATGTGTAAGACACACACACACACACACACACACACACACACACACACAAACATAGCAGTAAACCACACAGAAGCCAGAGCCACTGAGGAGCTCCCATGGTCTTTCTAGAATACAGGAAGGAAAGCCAGACAAAACCAGATGCTATGTTAGAGGAAAGTGATTTTGCTTTTTTTTTTTTTTTTTTTTTTTTTTTTTTAGCATTTTGAGAAAAAAAAAATTAACAGAAGTAGGGTGGGGGCTTTTCCAAGGAGGCAAATTTTAAGCAGAGAATAGGAATAAGGAATAAAGAAAAGAGTGAGTCAGGCAAGGATTCAGGTAGTAAGTTTCTAGGCCAAAGGAACAACGAGTACAAAAGCACACAGTGGGTCAACAAGTAGGTTGTTCAAATCAGCAAGGCCACTGCCACAGCGTGAACAAGGAGTGCAGATGCCACGGCATCCCAGCGATGAGCAGGGATGAACTCCACAGGGCATATAGAATGTGTTGGGAGCCCGAGTTTTTACCCTGAAGTGAGTCTCACTGGGTGGCTCCTAGCAGAAGTGGGACACAATCCAACTTAGATTCTTGTTGCTGTAATGTGGTCACTTTTAAAGGGATGAGGATAGGAGGAGGGGGGCATAGATGGACGGTTTCTGTAGGACCCAGGCAACTCTGCCAGGACTGGAGACAGCACAGATGGAAGAGATTAAGACTGTATGGTCAAGCTGGGCATGGTGGCTCACGTCTTTAATCCCAGCACTCATGAGGCAAAGACAGGTGTACTGGCTAGTTTTGTGTCAACTTGACACAAGCTAGAGTTATCACAGAGAAGGGAGCTTCAGCTGGGGAAATGCCTCCATGAGATTCAGCTGTAAGGCATTTTCTCAATTACTGATCAAGAGGGGATGGCCCCTTGTAGGTGGTATCATCTCTGGGCTGGTAGTCTTGGGTTCTATAAGAAAGCAAGCTAAGCAAGCCAGGGGAAGCAAGCCAGTAACATCCCTCCATGGCCTCTGCGTCAGCTCCTACTTCCTGACCTGCTTGAGTTCCAGTCCTGACTTCCTTTGGTGATGAACAGCAATGTGGAAATGTAAGCTGAATAAACTTGCTTCTTGGTCATGATGTTTTATGCAGGTATAGAAACCCTGACTAAGACAACAGGTGTATCTTTTGAGTTCAAGGCCAGCCTGGTCTACAGAGTGAGTTTTATGACAGCCAGTGCTACACAGAAACCCTGTCTCAAAAAAACAAACAAACAAGAATACTCCGGTGCTATTCCAATATCAAGTGCAGAAGGGTGAAGGGAGGTAGGCATCTACATTTGGGAGTTATCTGGGCATGGTGTCATTTCAAAAAGTTGATTCTAGATAAGATCATGTTACAGTGAGGGCAGACAGAAGAGAGCTTGAGATGGAAATCTCAACAGGATATGGTTAGCTGAACCCACACTCTTAACTGCTACATGGCTGTGCTGCCTCTCTGAAGTCAGTTTCCACATCAGTAAAACTGAATCAACAATGTCCTTCTAGCATTGTGGAAGATAAACCTATGAGCACGTACTATAGAGCTCACTGGTAGCTAGGCTTTTTCTTTTACTTTTCTGCTTGAAAATCCAAGGCCTCTACATCCTAGACTCTATCACTAAGCCCCATCCTTAACCCTGGTGATATTTTTAAATTACATTAATTTATGTATTTGGGGGCTCACATGTGACACAGTGCTTGTATGAGGTCAGAGGACAACTTGCAGAAGTCACTTCTTTCCTTCTACCATCTGGGTCCTGGGGACCTACCTCAGGTCGTCAGTTTGGCAGCAAGCACTTCTATCCACTAAGCCACCTCACCAGCAGAACACAGTCCCTGACCCCTAATGATAGTTTAATCCTGCCTGCTCCTATTTACTGGGTGACCCTGCTCACAGATTACTCTACCCTGAGATTATTTTATCCTAGGTTGTTCCATCTAGAATCCCTCTTGCCATGCTCCTTCCAAAGCCTGTTCTCTATCTCCATCTCTCCAATTTTTAGGACAGAGTCTTATTAAGTGTCCTGGCCCTGAACTCATGCTGTTGCTCTTTAACTTTCAATCCTGCTGCCTCGGCTTCACCAGTGGCTGAGCCTGTAGGCCTGTGCCACCAGGCCCGGCTTGGAGATCCCTTTTTCAAGCACAGCTGATCAGTACCACCACATGCCTGCTCTTGCTCTCAGTATTACCACATCAGGCTAGACTCTCTGCCTGCTGGCTTAACACCACTGGCCAGCGGGCAAACATTCATTCACAGATTCTTGCTCTTGGCATCACTGGTATCAGCTCACAATAGTGATTGGAGATCTACAGCAACAAAGCAGGGGAACCTAGAGATATAGAGTTATCTTAGGGAGTAGGCACTTCAACTCCGTGCCCAGATATAAAAAACAATGCTATTATCTATCAGAAAGCTGACCTAGGAGT
>NW_022196904.1:135503847-135516903 GCF_008632895.1 Mastomys coucha
TGAGAACTGTCCTAGATGGTTTCAGAAGTCTCCTTTACTCATAAAACTGCATGAGTTTTGAACCTTCAGGTACGGGTAACAGCACCGAGGTCACACCCACACCAAAACCATTTTAAGATGACTGACACCCACCCCTGTCCAATGCAGTCCTAAAGCAAAGCCAAGGGGCGGAGTAGACATATCTGAATTTACTCCCACTTAAATCCAGACCAATCAGCGTCGAGCTCGGCATGTGAGAGGTAGGGTGACTGGCAGCTGCTCTCTGGGCATGCGCAACCTCTCACCTACGGCCTCCTCCCGCCTCGCATGCGCACCGCGCTTCAGAAGAGACGCTGGGAAAGGGGGGAGAGGATGGACACAAACCTTAGTGCCATCCTGAAAGTCCGGCAACTCTCCTCGGCCCTCCTGTATCACACGCTTTTGGATCCCGTCCTCTCGAAGTCTTGCGATGAGATCCGCCATCCTCCTTCCCCGCTGCTCCCTTTCGGCAACTTCCGGACTCGCTCGGTAGCTTCCGGACCTGTTTCGGCAACTCCCAGCGCCTCGGCAGCTTCTGAGCAAGCGCCATTTTGACTGAGGGCAGAAGCCAAAAAGGGAGGGAATGAAGAAAAGTGCCGTGATTGGTTCTTAATGCTATGGCTTTAACGCGGCGCTGGGGGCGGGGCCTGAACCTGCTTAGGGACGGGCCTTGGTTGTTCCTCCCCTGCCAGTTGTGCTCAGTTGGCTTTATCCAGACTGCAACTCTACTAGCTATGTGCCACCCCATTTAAGTTGTAGATGCCCTATTAACGGCATTCCAGTTAGAAAAACGAAAAGAAAAACTGCTTCACCTGTGTATTCCCTTTGGTCCTTTTATTTTGCATTCTTTAGCATAAATTATGACATTTAGATTCTAGATTCACTTGTCTTCAGAAAAAAAAAAGGAAGGAAGCCCGGTGTGGTGACACACACTTCTCTGTAGTGTCTTCATCCCTCATCATAACCAGGAAGATATTTTCTATCCCCTGAGCCCCAGGTGCTAAGTGTGTCACATACTCTGACTGCTTCACTTTGCAGCTTGAAGTCATCAGAAAGGAACAGGGCTTCTGAAGGGAAGAGGAAACATGCTTGGAGGAGGAGCGGGCAGGGCGGGGCGATTGTAGGGGGCAGATCTTCGCTCCCAGGGCGACGGGGCGGGGCAAGCTATACAAAATTTTAGTAAAAAGTAATCGGCTGTACTCATGTTCTGGAAAGTACAACAGAAGGAAAGCAGACCAGTATGGCTGATAAGTGTACACCACAGCGTGAAAAATGAGATAGATAGAAATAACATAGCATCCAAGTTGTTGTAGTGCATGCCTTTAATCCCAGCACTTGGGAGGCAAAGGCAGGCAGATCTCTTGAGTTCAAGGTCAGATTGGTCTATAGAGAGAGTTGCAGGACAGCAATAGCTATACAGAGAAACCCTGTCTTGAAAAACCAGTGATGGGCTGGTGAGATGGCTTAGCGGTTAAGAGCACCAACTGCTCTTCTGAAGGTCCTGAGTTCAAATCCCAGAAACCACATGGTGGCTCACAACCATCTGTAATGAGATCTGACTCCCTCTTCGGGAGTGTCTGAAGACAACTACAGTGTACTTACATGTAATAAATAAATACATCTTTAAAAAAGAAAAAGAAAAAAGAAAAGAAAAACCAATGATAAGAACAACAACAATAATAAATAAAATGTTAAGCTAGGGACTGAGAGTATAGCCCAGTGTTGGAACATTTGCCTGGCATTTGAGAGGCCCTGGGTTCTTTCTCTAGCATACACACCCACAAATTAAGCTAATTTAATACACCACATAATCCTATCAGTATTCTCAGTGAAATATCAGTCATGAAAAAAATACTGTATAGCCTGGAGTGATGACTCAGCAGTTAAGAGCACTGGCTACTTCTTCAGAGGATGTAAGCCCCATTCTCCACACCCACATAGCAATTCATACCCTTCTGTGAGTCCAGTTCCAGAAGACTAGACATGTTCTTGTGGCCTCTGTGGGCTCCAGGCACACGTGTAATGCACAGGCATACATGCAGGCAATCACACACATTTAAAAATACTGTATGATCACACTTACTGAAGGGCCAGCATAGGTAGCTCAGAGACAGAAAGTAGAACGGTGCCGTGGGGATGGGGAAGTTGGTTTTTGTTTTTTTTTTTTTTTTTTTTTTTTTTGAGACAGGGTTTCTCTCTGTAGCCCTGGCTGTCCTGGAACTCACTCTGTAGACCAGGCTGGCCTTGAACTCAGAAATCCGCCTGCCTCTGCCTCCCAAGTGCTGGGATTAAAAGTGTGTGCCACCACTGCCCGGCTAGGACTGAGTTTCTATTCACAACATTAAAAAGCTCTACAGACTGATTGGCCACACAATAGTGTGAATACATAACTGAACTGTGCAGTTTGAAACTGAGAGGATGGCAAGTTAATGTTATGTATATTTTACTTCAAGAACAAATTTTGTTTCACACACACACACACAATGCAAGATGAGAAAGATAGACTGAAGAGCAAGTAGGATTTCTCCCAACAGTGTAAGACTGGCATAACATGAGATCGATTTATTCCTCAGTGAGACAACTCAATGGGAAAAGTACTTGGGACAGGGTGGAAGGATGGTTCTGTGGTATAGACTGCTTGTTGCTCTTCCAGATGAACAGGGTTTGGTTCCCAGCACCAACATGGCCACTCACAACTATCTGTAACTTCAGTTCCAGGGGACCTTCTGACCTCTACAGGTCCCAGGTACACACGTGACATACTGGCATGCATGCAGGCAAAACACTCATACACATAAATATAAATTTTAAAAAGAAAGGCAGGCCGGGCAGTGGTGGTGCATGCCTTTAATCCCAGCACTTGGGAGGCAGAGGCAGGCGGATTTCTGAGTTCGAGGCCAGCCTGGTCTACAGAGTGAGTTCCAGGACAGCCAGGGCTATACAGAGAAACCCTGTCTCAAAAAAACAAAACAAAACAAAACAAAGGCAGAGGGAACAGAGAAGGAAGGGTCTGGTAAAGGCATTTGCCACAAACCCACAATCTGAGTTAGATGCCCCTGAACCCACACGGTGGACAAAAAGTACCTACTCCTATTAAGTTCTCTGACCTACATGTGTGCCATGGCATATGCATGCACACGCAGACCTGTGTGCACACACAATAAGTAAATAAGTAAATAAATATGGAAAGGCAGGGGGAGGAGTAAAAAGGAAGAGGAAGGAAGGAAGGGGAGAGGGAGGCAAGAAGGAAGAAACCATGTATAGTCTGTAAGCCTGTAATCCCATCATTAGACTGAGGCAGGAGACCTATAGCATTGTCTACATAGCAATTTCCAGCCTGGTAAGAGCCATATAGGAAGATGCCAGTGTCAAAAAGACCTCACCAACCAACCAAAAAAGGAAGATGGGGAAGGAAGGAGAGAAGCATCTCCTTGCATGCATCCAAACCACCAGCTCTTAGGAAACTGGATGCCACCAGGGACTGGGAGAAAAGCAGAAACCTCAGGGTAGGTGTCAACTTGCCACAATTCAGGAAATCACCAAGTTACACTCTCTACAACCTGGACATCCACCTGCTGGAAGAGGAGGCCTCCCACCATTCATAGGAGACAGCAGAGATGTGTGCATAAGGCCAACCTCAGCCTGATTGCTGTGGGGCTGAGTGCTGGAAGCCCAACTGGTACCACGCCTACAGCTAGTAGGAACAGCAAACAAGATGCATGTGGAAACCATTAGCACTGAGTGGAAAGATGGAAAAATGTAAACAACAGAATGCACTTGATACAGGACCCCATGTTTGTAAATTGCAAACACATCCACACAGAAGACAGGCAGGGTTGAAGCTCAGTGAGGCCAGGTCTTGGGAGAAGAAGGGGAGGAAAGGAAGATGGGAACAGGGGAGGGAAAAATGAATACCATAACTGGAGAGGAGCCTCTTTCACCATAAACTGAGAAACTGGGTTGACTCAGTTCTTTATGGGAGATCATAAAATGAGAGGGTGGGTTGGCATGGAGGAGGACAAATACTTTGTGAGCTAGGAAGATGTGGGTTCAAATCCCAGATGTACCACTTTGGCAAACTGCCTACGTGGTCCTGCCACAGATATTTATTGAGCATCTATTCAGTTCCAAACACTCCTGAGCACTGAAGAGAAAGTAGTGAACAAAAAGAAAGCAATAATGTCAAAAACCAGAGGATAGAGAAATGGCTCATGGGTTAAGAGCAGGTACTGCTCTTGCGGAGGACCTAGGTTCAATTTCCAGCACCCACACAAGGCAGTTTACAACTGCCTATCGAGCTGGCTCCAGGGGACAACTTCTCCTGAAGTCTTAGGGTACTAACGTGTGCAAATGCACCACACATATAGACATAAACACAGTCCTGAAGGGAATGAGGCAGGAGCATTGCAAATCGGAAGCCAGCCTGGGGTACATAGTGAAATCCTGAAACACATACACACACAAGGATTCAACAGGGCCCAGGTTCAATTGCCATCTTGGAATAAACCAGGCATAGTGATACAAGATAGAAGCAGAAGCAGGAAGAGTACAAGGTCATTCTCCACTACATATTGAGTTTGAGACCAACCTGCAACACACACACACACACACACACACACACACACACACACACACACACACACGCACGCACGCAGAGAGGTGGGGGAGAGACTGATGAAAGCCAACATAGTAGTTGGTATATGTCTGTAATCATAGTACTAGAAAAGGTAAGGCAAAAAGAACAGGAATTCAAGGCCAGCTTGAGCTACATAGGGAGATCCTCTTCCAAGAAAAACCAAAAAACAGATAGAAGGAAATGCAGACTCAGTACGAGAAAGAATTTTTTTAAAAATCCCTTTAGCTGCCCTATGGATTCTGAATTGGAGGAAGCAATACAAGCTCTGAGCCTCAGTTTCCGCATCTGAAAAATGACAAGAACACCCCTTCACTGGAAGCTGTGGTGAGTAGGAGGAACAGGTCCAAGAGTTTCGATGGCACAGGAGTGCGGGCTGGAATCCAGGCCACCTCATGAGGTTTGAGCAGCTGGGAAGAGAAAGCAACCCCCCACACTCACTGACCCTCTCCCCTGTGCCCCCCTCCCCCCTGCTCCCTACCCCTACCCCACCCTTACAAACACAAGCCTAGATCGTTCCTGGTCACAGCCGGGGCTGTCGCTCACCAAAGTAGCCTCTGGGTGGCGCCGCGAGTCCCGCTACCCGCGAGACTCTGACGTGATCCGGAATCGACTCGGCGCTCTGCAGCTCAGGAGTGCGGAGGAGGAGCGGGCAGGGCGGGGCGGTTGTAGGGGGCAGATCTTCGCTCCCGGGGCGACGGGGCGGGGCCTGGGGGCGGGACCTGTTTGGTGGGCGGGGCCGTGGCGGGGTCAAATGGCGGCGGCGCTCGGCGCCTAGGCCGGCGGGGGCCATGACCGCCGCCCGGCCCCAGTTTAGCATCGATGATGCCTTCGAGCTGACCCTGGAGGACGCCGGGCCTGGGCCCGAGTCCAGCGGGGTCGCCCGCTTCGGGCCGCTGCACTTCGATCGTCGGGCCCGGTTCGAGGTGGCTGATGAAGACAAGCAGTCCCGGTTACGCTACCAGGTGAACGGCCCTGCTCGTCGTCTTGTCCGGGATAGGGCGGGATCTCTGGCCGGGCCCCGGAGAAGTCTAACTCTGGACTCTGCCTAGAGACCCCAGCAGAGCGGAAAACTGTCCCCTAGACGTGTCTGCTCATCCAGATTTACGTCCTTGCCCTCTGAGGTCTGAGTTCGGTTCCAGTGCATCTGTGGAGAGCCGCGAACCCGGACTAGGAACTCAGGCCTCAGCAACAGTGGAGAACCCACCTGTCCTGTAGACTGACACCCCAGTATCACTCCTCTGAGTTTGGGGGGTACTTCCAATCCGAACCAGACCTTGTCGGTTCTTACAGCATCCCTTGAGCCCCCAGGCCACATGACCTATGGAGAATCTGCATTCCCCTCTGTTTTGAGAATCACCCTAAAAGTGGAGGTTCCCACACACGAGATGTGTTTGCCCCTCACACTTAATTCCAACCACACCAGAAATCATTGTCTCTGGTAGCCTCCCCCAACCCTATCGTTCTTTGAGACGTAAGAACCAGAGGTCTGTGCTATGCTACACCAAATCCAGAGTCTCTATGTTGGGTCCTGGAAAAATCCTAAGAGCCCCATTTTAGTGGTCACCTGCTCCTGGGATCCATGCTGGCAGCCCTCCACCCACTCCTGCTGGATTCTGTGTTGAAGCCCCCAACAGCCACCCACTTCCTATCCAGGTTTTGGTTTCTGAATCATCAAACCGGTTACACTAGGGAGAGCCAGGAGAGCAGCTGCCAGACATGCCAGGCAGAAGTTGTCTGGCTGCTTTTCTTCTCGCCCCAGAGGGGAGTGAAAAGGCCCGTTCCTGAAACTTATTTGAACCTTATCTTCTGGAACAGAACCTGGAAAACGATGAGGACGGAGCCCAGGCCTCTCCGGAGCCTGATGGGGGAGTCAGCACCAGGTCAGGGCCAGGTGGGAACCCACCCTGCATTCCAGGCCCCATGTCTTAAGCTCCTGTCTGCAAGAACCTGCCCAGTTCCCAACCAGATGCATTTATCTGTCTTATAGGGATTCCTAGCCCGACTTCCCTCATGGGATCTGCTGTCCAGCTAGATCACCTTACTCCAGTGCCCCAATGCCTCTACCTTATCACTGCCAGGCTTGCTATCTTCTAGGAATCCTCAGTTTATTCCAGTCCCCACCCTCACTTTTTCATTCCTCTTAACACACACCCCATTCTATAATTCACTCTCACTCCCTACCCTTGCCCTCTTTCGGGACCCTCTATCCTGCAGGGGCTAACCTCAGTTCCTACATACACCTTGAGTTTATCTCTCTACTTCTGTCCCTTTCTTTATCTCCCCGTCCCCCTCACCATCCTTCTGTCCTTCAGGGATTCTGGGCACATGTCTGTCCGTAGCTCCCAGTGGTCCTTCAGCACCATCAGCAGCAGCACCCAGCGCTCCTACAATGCCTGCTGCAGGTGAGAGCCTCCTCCTCACTTGGTGTTCAGCTTCCAAGTACTTTCTGCTTCTGCCTGCCAGCCAGCCCCGGCTCCCCGCCTGCTTCACCTCCTTGACCTCCATCTTGCTCTCCTGCCACCCAGCTGGACCCAACATCCTTTGATCCAGAAAAACCGCCGGGTAGTGTTGGCCTCCTTCCTGCTCCTGCTGCTGGGGCTAGGTGAGTTCCTAAGGCCCAGCTTCCCTCCTTCCTATCACTCTGAAGCGCCTTAGCCTAGGCCTCCCTGGTAGAACTAGGCAAGTGGGGCTCTGAGGGGGTTAGCCCCACAGTCCTGATCATCTGGCCAGAATCACAAAGGGAGGGAAAAAATGGAAACTGGTTCAGTACTTTTTAAATTATTTCCTTTTTTTTTTTTAAGTTTTTCTTGTTTGTTTGTTTTATTTTGTTTTGTTGTTGATGTTGTTTGAGACAGGAGTTTCTCTGTGTAGCCCTGGCTGTCCTGGAACTCACTCTGTAGACCAGGCTGGCCTCAAACTCAGAAATCTGCCTGTCTCTGCCTCCCAAGTGCTGAGATTAAAGGTGTGCACCACCACAGCCCAGCCCTTTTTAAGTTTTTTTTCATATAGCCCAGATAGTGAGGTATGATCTTGAATACTTGATCATTTTGCCCTTACCTCCCATATTCTGGGATGACAGTTATATGCCATTAAACCCAGCATACTTTCTTACTTATTCATTTACTTATTAATTTATTTATTGGTTTTTCAAGGCAAGGTTTCTCTGTGTAGCTTGTTGTGTATACCAGGATAGCCTCAAACTCAGAGGTCCTGCCTCTGCCTCCCAAAAGCTAGGATTAAAGGTATGTGCTGCCTGCACCCCTCCAGTTGTTTGGGTGTTTGTTTGTTTTAATTCACCCTGTTTAGTCAACCAGAGGATAGAGAGGTAACTGTTTCCATTTGTTCTGTGATAACTGTTGGCAGGTCCTTTTTTTTTTTTTTTTTTTTTTTTTTTTTTTTTTTTTTTTTTTTTTTTTTTTTTTTTTTTTTTTTGCCTTAGAGAGGTAGGAAGTGAGACGCAGGGTCCAGAGTCTGTTCATGAGGCAGGCCAGGTGCTCCGGGTACTAGCGTCCCCGAGGCCAGGTATCAGACCTGCTTCTCCTGTGGTCTGTGATATAACCAGGGCCTTCCTCTGCCTCAGGTTGTTCAGTGAGGGAAACTGAAATCCAGCATAAGCAGATTTCACAGCCACAGTCTTTATGGGACTGAGATGCAATGTCCCAGAGCATCCAGGGTTGGGATCAACATGGGGCCATAAAGACCAACTGTGGCTGCCTCCCTAGGTCCCCTTCCCTTCCTTCTCCAGGAAGGTCAAAATGCCTAGCCATCTAGGTCTCCTGGCCAGAAACCTAATCTCCATCTCTAGGTGTTTGAGTGTAGGAGACAGAGCTGCCACTTGCCAGTGCCACTTCAGGCCAGGCATTGGTGACACCGACTGCTAGCTTCTCCTCAACCCAGCAAGGCAAGTGTTGATAGCATCCTGACTTGGGAAGTAAGGACACGAGCTCAGGCAGGAGAGCCGCCTTCCTCAGGTTGCAGCTGGAAGGCAGACGGCCTAGGATTGAGACCTACCTATGACTGGCCAAGCTTTGGGATCACCAGAAAGCCACCAAAGGCTCTAGGGAGTGTTACTCTAAGAGGAGGATGTTTAAGAGGACAGAACCAGGGTCAGGGAATGAGTGTGAACCCCGTGTTTTGGGGTGGTCTTTGTAGAACACGAAATGTACAAAAGTCCATGATGGGCCCTGGCTGCACCCTCCTCCATCAGCAAGTCCAGCGATGACTTCTCCACCAAAGGCCATATCCCTGCCTGGGACAATGTGCGGTCCCAGATTTCTCTAGCCCGGGTTCCCTGCAGACTCTGAGACTCGGCTGTACTGTTCCCTCTATGCTGAATTTTCTCTGCATGGATGGTGCCATCTATGGCTTCAGTGTCCCACTGGGTCATGGTCTAGTTTATCAAGACATTGCATGTAATGCTTAGCTCAGGGCCTGGCAGTGCTAGGCAGTGCTCTCATTCCTGCCAGGCTGGCTTGAGGCAGTTGTTTCAAGCTCTACACAGACCTCTTTCCATACATAGATCATACCTTTCAGGATCTTGTTGGTCTGTCCACTTAAAAAAGCCATGGGACAGGGACCTACTGCTCTTCCACCACATTCTTTGATTTGTGTGTATGTGGTGGAGGAGGGTATGTATACCACAGCTCAATGTGGTCAGAGGGTAACTTGAAAGAGTCAGTTCTCTGCTTCCACCATTTGGGTCTGAGGAATTGAACTCAAGTAGCTGGGCTTTGTGCCAAACTCCTTTACCCACTAAGCCATCTTGCTGTTATCCATATGCGTTTTTCAGGGGGGGATACAGGGTCTCTTTGTAAGCCTGGTTGTCCTGGAACTCGCTATGTAAACCAGGCTGGCCTCAAACTCACAGAAATCTGCCTGTCTTTACCTCCTGAGTGCTGGGACTCAAGGTGCCTGCCACCATGCCAGGCCCCTTTTGCTTTTTGTGGTGGAATTCTCAGTACCAGCTATGTGGAGGGTATTACTGTCTTTCTTGACTGACTGAAAGGTCATACCTAATGGCAGTAAAAACTCCCATTTCATAGCTGTTTCCCAGGGCTTGGCAAAGTACCCTGCCCTGAAACACAGCTTGGTGAGCATCCTGGGAGGTATTCTGCCCAGGGAACATCAGTTTAGGTAGAGATGCATCAGGCTGAAGCCTGACTGGAAGACCCTGCCCTCACCCCTCCTGTCCTTCCCCTCCACAATCCCATGTGTGTGCAGTGCTTATCCTGGTCGGCGTGGGACTGGAGGTGGCCCCCTCTCCAGGTGAGTGTCCCTCTTGCCTGGGTCCTTGGCAAACCCTTCCAACTCCTAGCACAAATTAGCCACCTTCCAGGAGCGAGGGAGGCCTTCCCAGGCATCCATCGTCCCCAGGGACCGCTAGTCCTGAGCTGTCAGTTTCTTTCTACCTTAGGTGTCTCCAGCGCCATCTTCTTTGTGCCGGGTATCCTGCTGCTAGTCCCGGGAGGTAAGAGTGAGAAGAGGTCGGGGCATAGGTGGGGCAGGGCGGGGACAGGCACCTTCACTGACAGACACCACCCCCACAGTCTACCATGTGATCTTCATCTACTGTGCTGTCAAGGGCCGCCGGGGCTTCCAGTTCTTCTACCTGCCCTACTTTGAGAAGTGAGCTGCAGCTGGCCAGTGGCTTACCAGTGATCCAAGGCCTCAGGTCATATCCACGTGTCCACAGGGTATTCCTCCAACCTACACCCTGTTCTCTTCCTTTCAACTGGAAGGCAGAGGCACTCTGGGACCCTCACAACCACCAGGCCCCTTTGGATTTGCTCAGGAAGTTTGGGGCATGCCATCCTGAGGATATTGTCCCTTACCTGATGTGTGCCTTAACTCATTCCTGGGCCCTGGACTCCCGGGTTGGTGTAATTTTGTGCTAATAAAAGGGTATTTACTTCCAGCAAAGACAGCTGCACTTTTCTGGGCCACCAGGCCCTGGCCCAGCACACTAATGACCACAGCAGCCTTCTACAAAAGTTTAGTAAAAGACTCACTCACCTGGAGCCCTAGAGGACCACCAACCTCCCAAGAACAACCTGGATGATCTCAAGTGTGTTCAAGGTCACCATTATGTCTAAGGCAGAGCTGGATGAAGTAGTCCCAGCCTCCCTAGCCAAGGCCACTGAGAGGTGATGCAGGCACAGGGCCTAGAGTCTGGTACTCTGGTTCCTGCCTGGCTCTGTAGCACTAGGCTGTCATAGCTGTCTCTAAATGTGGGCCATGTAAAGACAGTAGTGCCGCTCTACCTACCCACTGCCCTATTTCCTAGATCCAGAGGTTGGGAGAACCAGGGAGCAGAGGGTGTGGGATCACGGCTTCTCAGCCGAGCAGCACAGTGACAAAGAAATGCTTAGAGCCACCAAATGTTTGAAACATCTCAGATTTTTAGAAAATCAGGGCCTCTAATAATGTCTGAAACATAAACAAACAAAAACTAAAGCAAAAACCAAAATCTTTAAGGAAATCTGAGCTCATGTATGACAAGCTATGCTGAGAACTTCCCTTAAATCAAGCTTTAGACTCCTCACTGCTTCAGCTTCATTTCCTAGATGAGAAGCTCAAGGCCCCAGTTTATAGGTAGGGACCGGCTCACCAAAGTCAAAGACACAACCCAAGCCCCTTCTAAAACTCAGGGAGAGGAGAAGAAAAGGAAACCAAGCTGATGCCTTCTGCAGGCCACCAAAGACCAGCTGAGTGAGTGCTCCCTCTTCCAGACCAAAGCATGAGTGTCCATAGAGAAATAACAGGATGCTGGACACCTTAGAGTCCTATGCCTTTACTGAATGAGTGGACACCTAGTCTTTGACCCTCCCAAACGTTCTAACCTGAGACTTGCAATCAAAGCGCCTTAAGTTACTTGACACTCTGTAAGTAGCTGAGGCTAGGACGAGATAGCTTTACCATAGAGGTCTTGTAAGATGGCTCCAAGGATTGAGGCACTTGCTGTGGAGCCTGACAGCCTGAGTTCAATCCCCTGGAACCCACATGAAGGAAATAGAAGACTCCCACAGGCTCTTCCTGACCTCCACACAAGCTCCATATGACACTTGAGCACAAATACACAAATGTGATTTGAAAAAAAAAAGGCCAGACTGGTGGTGCAGGCCTTTAATTCCAGCACTTGGGAGGCAAAAGAAGGCGATCTCTGAGTTCAAGGCCTGCCTGAACTACCGAGAGAGTTCTGGGACAGTCAGGGCTACACAGGGAAACCCTGTCTTGAAAAAGGAGAAGTGATCAATGGAAAACTGAGGGAGCTGGAGGTTGGGCAGGGGATAAGTGAAGCGCGTGCTATGCAGTTGTGAGCATCCAAGTTGGAATCTCCTGAACATACATAAAGCTAGACACAGTATTGGATGTCTTCCATCCCAACCGCTGCAGAGACAGCAGGGAGATGGAGACAGGAGAATCCCCAGAAACTTACAGGCCCAGTGTCAGAAGTGCTAAGATAGCAAGAGCCACTGCCTGTCTCAAAGCAAAGAGCAGCTGCGGCTGTCCTCTGCCCTTTACATGTGTGCAGTGGCATCCTCATGCCCAAGGAGGTAGTGAGCCTCCATGGTGCTTACTGGGAATTAAACCAAAGTCCTCTGCAAGAACCACTGAGCCACCACTCCAAAAAGTAAAAAAGACAAAACCCACGCCCACAGTTCATTAGCAGTGCATTCACACAGTAATAGTCGGATAAATACAGTGAGAACAAACAGAATGAAAAGGGGAAATTAGAAAACTGTTAACTAGAAAGAAAGCTGGCAAGATGACTCGCTGGATGGAACATAGACCTTACAGCTTGGATTCGAACCCCAGATCCTACTGTGGAAAGGGGAAGCTGAGTGCCCCCAGGTCACCCTCTGGCCTCCCATGGGTGCCATGGCAGGCAACCACACTCACAAACAATAATTTTGTTTTGTTTCGTTTTTTAAGTTTATTTATTTATTTATTTATTTTTAAGTGTAGCAATCATGCCAGAAGATCCCTTCATAGATGGTTGTAAGCCACCATGTGGTTGCTGGGAATTGAACTCAGGACCTCTGGAAGAGCAGCCAGTGTTCTTAACCACTGAGCCATCTCTCTAGCCCTGTTTTTGTTCTTTTAAGACAAGAGTTTCACACCAGGAGGTAGATGCAGACACCTTTAATCCCAGCACTCAGGAGACAAAGGCAGGTGAATCTCTGGGTTCACAGTTAGCCAGGTCTCCATAATGAGTTCCAGAATGGCCTCGGCTACACAGAGGCACCTTGTCTCAAGAAACAAAAATACAAAAAAATACAAAAGCAAAGACAAAGAGCTTCATTGTGTAGCCGACTAGCCTGGAACTTGCTATGTAGACCAGGTTGGCCTTGAACTCATATTTGCCTGCCTTTGTCTCCACAGGACTGACGCTAAAATATATA